>NC_090223.1:69198997-69403901 GCF_024489055.1 Chanodichthys erythropterus | reverse complement strand
GCTCAGGATTTGATCAACCAAATAGTACATAAACAATACACCAGTTGACTTTCTTCTTCTCTATGATAATTAAGCCATTTTGGGGATAAGCTCATTCTAAAATATACTTTGGATTCTGGAATCTGGGTCGAGGCAGACTACAATTTCTTATAGTCCCCCCCTTTGATGCTCTTGGCCCACAAGAAGCATCACAAACACTCAATTTTCACAGATTACACCTCCCGTTCTCTATTGGGAAGACAGCCTCACGTGTGACGTTGTTTACATTGATCGCTTGTTTACAATACCTTTTATCAAGTAAAATGATCAAGTTAAGTGAAATTTATCAAGTTGTGTGAAAGATACAAGAATGATGATTCAACCTGTACAAGCATTATACAATCAAGCAGTGTTGGGGAGTAGTTAACTACATGTAGCGGCGCTACTTAGTTTAACTACATTATTCAGTAGCTTGTATGTAGTTCAGCTACTTTTAAAACAGTGTAGCTTTTCCTGTAGTCTAACTACATTTTCCAGCAAGTATCGGTGTAGCGTTTGTAGACCAAAAGGTAAAAGCTACTTTCCGTTTTGCGTTCTGACGAGCTCGTCTTTCAGATCACAAACTAACATTGTGCATTACCGGCCATCTATTGTTATATCATGCATCTTGCGGCTTTTATCAGTTCATCGGCAGTTCATCGAGAAGAGATCGCTTGATGGTTATGTAAGGACGAAAGCATCCGTCAACTGAACAGAAAACAAAATTGCAACATAGCTTAGTGCGCTTATCACACGGCAAAGACTTATCTAATAAAATCGGTTGCTCTGATATAAGAATGTTCAGGCGAGAAGCACATGTGATTCTCATCTCAAAGCTTTATCACTGCATGTGCTGTGAGTTTAACCTGCATTTTTCTGTGTATCCAATTTAAGTTCCGGTTCGGGGTTTAGCGTGGCAAGGTCCGGTTCCAAGAATCAAATCATTGAGGCGTGCCTCTGAAATCAGTGAGGGTGTTATAATAAAAGTGCAGTGATGTAATGTGTAAACAACTGTGCTCCACCATAATAAGAATCAATGTATAGTGAGACATTTAAGATTAAGTAATTAATAACAAATAACTGGAATAGAATTTCAAAAATATTGATACAAAAATTCTTAATGTTTTTCTAGTCTGCATTTACATTGCTTATTCTTATTATTGCATATTTTTGTCTCGTGTTATGGTAGCAATTTTGATGCATGAATCCTGTGCATTTATATGTAGAAATCACTTCTGAAACTGCAGAGTGCAATTGGTGGTCGGTCTCTCTCGTAGCATGAAAAACAAAATTTATATTAAAATTCTGAATGTATGCTATTATATATAAAGCATGCAAAGAGAGTCAGTGTGAGATATAAGCTACATTTGAGTATTGTATCTTTTGATATAGTTTACAAAATAAAACAGTACGCTTTGAAATCATAATTGTAGTCCGTTGCTTTGTTTTAAACTCCAAACATCTTACTTAAACATTCTTCATGAACAGTTATCCAGTTATTTGTAATAAGCTGTCATTTAAAGAAAAAAATCAAAGTAGTTTTAAAGTAGCTGTGGGCTACTTTTTGATAGTAACTTCGTAGTGTAGCTACTTTTTTCAAAAGGGTAGCTTGACAGTAGTTTAACTACTTTAATTTATGAGTAGCTTGTAGCTTGTCAAACTACAGTTTCCGGTATAGCTTCCCCAACACTGCAATCAAGATAACTTTATAGTAGTTTTTTGTTATTCTGTATGACTGTGAACAATTTCCTCAAGACAACAAAAAAGGGAGGGGGCGTCCTTACCTTTTTTGTGTCGTGGAACTGTAATGTTTGGCAGTATAATGGTGACATCGACGTTTTTTCCATGGGGAAGAGTCCAATACACGATTTCCATAGTAAATATTTGTCCAAAAGCATGCAAACTGGTATAAAAATAGATATAACTTCTATTGTTTATATCCTGTAAGCGCTATTCACGTGGTGCGCTGTCATGTTTATTCGACGAACTGTCCACATCTAGCGCTTTATTCAATGACATATACAACTTTATTTAGTAGAGTGTCTGTAAATGAATGAGAACATGCCCAGAAGATGTCCGATGAAAACTGGACACATATACATGTACAAAAAGTGGACAGGCGCTTTTAGTGACGTGTGATTACGCACAGGCAAACGTAAGTGGGAAAAAAGTAAAAAGACAGCAATGGCCAAACTATTGTGTTGTCATGTAACGTTAGCCTATGCAATAACGATTACGCCAATGTGTTGATTTGCATAATCTCACGTGTGTAATACATTGTTGTTTAGTGTGCGGAACAATTTGCTTCCAGGAAAAATAGCGCGCGCCCCCCCCCCGCTGGCGTGGACGCAAATATAAGCAGGAGACACACCTGCTTTTCGCCCACTAGCACTCACATTCGTCAGCCATGGATCAGCGTTGTGCACAGAAGTTGTTTTCTCCTGTTTCTGCATTGGAAGAATTTATGCGAAGCAGTGATGAAGAAAATGTGGATTATTCGGAGGAGAGTGCTGTATCCAAGTCGTCTTGATTGCAGTCTTGGTCATTAGCTGCTGGTGTAAATGTTCAATAAGGGTAACAAGAGAGTGGGTATGATGGGAAATTGCTTTGTGTAAATTATCCTTTGCTTTTGGAATAGAAAAAAAATTGTAAACTGATGTTAATCACTGCCACATCAGGGCAATGGGCAACAAGTTGGGTATGGCTATATGTTTGCTGTATGTAAATGATCCTTGGAATATGAATATAAAATATATGATTGTGTAAATGTGCCATCAGGGCAACAACAGGGTAGTATGGCTGTATATTTCTGTATGTAAATGATCCATGGATTGCATTTTTCTAAACTTTTAAGAGTAAAAATATATCAGATATAGTATATAAATTTTGCTTTGTCATATTGGAATGATAAAATGTATGGAAATGATCAAATAGACTTTCTTATACTTCACAGTTAAAGGTGGTTACCAAGTGTCCCTTTGGCATCTCCAAGTGGCCTTTTTGGAAAGGTGCCTAGACATGCACTGAAATAAATTATTGTAAAAAATTCATTTTTCATTTCAAATTTTAAACATATATTGCTTATGTTTCCAGGCCCCTATGTGTCTGCCTTTTGCATTTTTTCTATTTCCATAAACAATTATATATATCAATTGTGTTTGAGCTTTTTTATCTCTCTATTAGTAATTGCTAGAGTAATTCTGAATCTTTTATAGTAAACTATCAAGTGTCAGCTTTCAAATGATACCTTGTTTTTTGTGTGTAGTCTGGAGGACTTGTTAGCAGCAACCATTTTATTTTTTGGGTATGTAATTTTTCACTACCTGGCCAAAAGTGGGGGTTACTGGTAAGGGGTTAAAGGTTAAATCCCAAATGAAACCAGAATAGGCAATAGCTAAGTCTCCGACGTGCATTTGTTTTGGACAAAATCGTGTCTTTTTGTTTTTTTTCTTCCCAAAACTTTGTTGGGCTTTCATAAGACCTTTCCTTAGCATCAGTGTAATAATAACAAATTGTTTAGTTTTTTTTTTTCAAAAATCAATAGACAATATAATGTGTGCGTGTGCATGTGTGCACGCTTTTTTCATTGTGTCCATTTTCTTCAGTGTGTGCGTTCAGCATTCAATAATACATTTTATGCATCCAACTATGCATATATTGGCTTGTCTCATTCTAGGTGTCATGTGCAGTGTGAGTCTTAATCATTTGCTGCATTTCTTGTGGGTATTTTCTTTTGCCCTTGTTTGTCGGCATCTAGGGTGGAAGCTGCTGACGTCTGTCCATAGTCTCTGAAGCTGTTTGATCTTCTTTTGTTTCTCTTCTCATTGTCTTCACTTCTTTTCCACCTGGACTATAAGTCCTTCTAAAAGAAGAACAGTCACTGTTGTTGTTCAAGTCTGTGTCACTCCATCAGTTTCATTCATCCCATGGTATGGTTCTCAGGGTTTCTAGAACTCTTTAGGCCTGGGGTTCTGGATCTTGCAGGTCTGGAAATCTCAAGGTTTCTGGATCATGGATCATTGTCTTCTTTTTTTTGAGAATGTCCACATGGCTCCACTGGATCAACTCTAAGCCTTCTTCGTTCCTCAAACGACCAGATCATCTTTCTCCCAGATGTTACCCATTCCAGACAATCATCCCAATGCATATATCTGAAACAAGAACTTCAAAATGAAGAGGTTGCCCCCCTTCCCCCACAAGAGATCTTTTCACATTCAAAAACATTTTCTTGAGAAAATCACCTGTATCCACTGGCCTTCTCATCCTTCACAAATTACCAGATGATCTGTCTCCAGGGAGTTTACACATTTCAGACAAAAACATCTTGATGCTTATATCTGAAACAATATTCAGAAAAAGCGTTGCCGTCCCCTTTCCGCCACAAGAATCTTTCCTACATTTACACATCAAAGTCACAGACATTTTCATCTCAAAACATCAAACATCAGTAATGTCTTAAATTCATTTTAAGATGAATGCCATTAAAACATTCCTTATTACATTAATTATTTCTTATTACATTTACATATCAATGCCAATAAAACATTTTTCATAAATTATAAATAATCACCCCCTTTTGATAGTAACCATTCTTTTGAAAATGTACTACTATCATAAACAATTCTAATTAACATCAGCATCTGCTTGTGACTGAGTTACAGTCATGTCGTTCATGCAGTGATGTGTCTGGCAAAGTGTGAATGTCTTCTTCTTTATTTCCTTTCTAACAGTGCCAACTGGATTTCTAAATTGTCTATTTGCTTAAGCAGATCTGTGTGATAGCCCACCTTTCTTTTATGTGAAAAGTGAGCCTCTCTTGCCTTGTGTCCTGTCTTTCCACATGCAAAACAAACAACTTCCTGATCTTTCCTTCTTTTCTGCAAACAATGCCTTGCAATGTGACCATCCCTTCCACATGCATGACAGACAAATCTTTTAAGAGATCTCTCATTGTCTTGACAAATGTCTAACGATGTGACCAGCTATAACACAAATAAAACAACATCCAGAACTTACCTACATTTCTACAAACAATGCCTTAAAATGTGACCATCTCTTTCACATGTACATAGCAAAGAATAACACCTTCTGAATTTACTCTTGCAAATCTCCTTGGCTCTATGATGCAAACCATCAGATAATCTAGAACATTCTCTTTTAAGCCAAAGGCAGCAAAAATTGGATGTCTAGATTTGGCCACATCTTTTATTTGATTATTTGCATTCGCATTATTGTTGTAAAACTGTGTCATTTTAGCAATAATGTCTTTTTACTCAGAGAATGGTGTCACAAACATTGACACAGCAGAACGAGTGAGTGGGTCACATTTGTTAATCAAGGCAGACTTGAAACTTGACATCATTCTTAGTGATATCAGAATTGCCACTGAAAGTTTTTAAACACCTCCAATAATTGTTCTGAAAACTGCTGGGTGCTCTCCTTTCCTCATGTGCATCTCAGATATTTTATCCCAATTAACTGACAACACACCTAAAACTTCAAGCAGTGCCTGTTTCCTATCTGACTTAATTGCAGTTCTGTCCTTTACTTTCCGAGTTAAGGCTCCAGACAAAAGTGTCAAGGCAAGAGCACATTGTTAACAACACACATGCATCACCGTCTGTAAATTAGTAAATCTCTGCATATTCCTCCAAGTTTTTCAGAAAAATCTAATGGATCTTGTTTAGCAGGATAAAATTTCCCAATATTCTTGATCAGAGTTTCTAGTTCAGTTGGATTAAATCCTCTGACTATGGTAATGGTAATTTTGCTGTTCCCTTCTCTTCAATAGCATGCATAGTTGTTCTGTAGTATGAACTGGTGCCATAGGAAATCTAAATGTACAGTCAGAGTCTTGACTACTTCTGAATGACTGAGAATCTCTTTCCCTAACCCTCAGAGCCATGTTCCTGCAAATCTGGCATTCCTGGAACTGGGTTACACAACGTGACACCTAACAATGTCTTACTGGTAAGTTTTTTTTAGCTATGCCATTCTTGATCATAAACTCACAAGCTGTCTTCGGGTTTCCTCCAAACTGCTGGCCAATTTTTCTGTACAGATGATTTAAGCATGTCTTTGTTAGTTTTAAGAAATGCAATCTGCATTCTGCATTCTGATCTTTTCTTCTTTCCATATTGTTTTACTAGCTAGGTAATTATTTGTAGAAATTACCCCTTCAGCGTAAGTTTATCAAATTTAAAACAATGCCTCAGTACGTTGGGAAAAACTACACAGCTTTCGGGTTATTGTTTTAAATTTCCAGAATCACTTTGCGTTAGGATGGGCGATATAATCGCTTGCGATAAATTACTCGCTTGGAAAATTCTCCCTCACGATAAAAATTTGTCTATATCACGATAATTACGATAAGTCTAGTTGTTGACGTATTTCGCGGGACCGCCAAATTCACCTGTTCACGTGTGGAGTTAAAACAAGCATGACGAAAGACGTGGAGGACTGAGGAGCAGCTTGTTATTAAGCGAAGAGTTCCCTTCACAATTTGGAACTGGTTTGGTTATAGAAAATCCAGATGTGGAGCAAACTACGGTAATCACTATAAACAAATGTTCAATGAATGAGCCGTATGTCATTCACGCCATCATCACTCGGGTTTTGATATGCACGCGAGTACAGGTGAGACCCTGAACATCTCTACGTTGCTACTGTTTAAACTAAACTCATTTAAACCTTGCCAGTTGCCACTTTAAACATTCTAACTGTAAGGGCATAAAAGAGAACTTGCACGCGCTGTGAGGGGAGAATCAATTGTGCATGCTCATCCAAAAGCGCGTACACGGAGAGCTGCGTCCAGATCATATTTTGTAAAACTTATCTGAAGACATAGTTGGGATTGTTACTTTTGATAAAGTTAGGGCTGTTCACCAGGTCGGCATGACAATCGCGCCTACCGCGGTCGTGTGACATTATATATATATATATATATATATATATATATATATATATATATATATATATATATATATATATATATGAATCACACTGCATTGGGTCAATTCAGTTCAGTTACTTTAGAATCTTAACAGAATTATAAAAACTCTACACTCAGTTTCAGTTACGTTAGAAACTTACCACTTTGTTTCAGCATGCTACTTTAGAAACAAATTCTAATACAATTCTGTCACCACACTGCGTTGGGTTGATTCAATTACTTTAGAATCTTAACAGAATTATAAGAGACTAACACCAAGTTTCACTTACTTTAGAAACTTTAAACTTAAGCACTTTGAGCTTTAGATTTCTCCTTAAAGAGAAACAAATTCTCTTCTGTCCTTAAAATTTCCTTTCTACGATTTTTTTTTAAATGAGGGGGTTCCCTGACAAAAACCAGCATAAAAAACAGAAAACAGTTTTTCTTACCTTTCCCCACTTTACTGAAATCCCTCCTGGCTGGCTTTGCCAATGTAAGAAAAAATGATGAGGACGTTGAAAGAAGTTTATTCCCAGTGTAGCAGTGACAAAGTACACACAGCACTTTGGGTTCCATCAGGAGTTTTAAATGAACACAGAAGGAACATCCAAATCTCAAACCTTTTATCCTGTTTACAGTTTGCCACTCTTGAAATGTAAATGTAGTTTCTTTCATGTTTTACCAGCTGTGGTCTGTTAATGTTAATAAAGTTGTTTTACACCTCGTATTGACACCCCCATTCTCATTCTCTACAATTGATAAATGGTACATAAACAATATACCAGTTGCCTTTCTTCTTTCTCTATGATAATTAAGCTATTTTGGGGATAAGCTCATTCTAAAATATACTTTGGAGTGGAATCTGGGTCAGAGGCAGTACTACAAATTTCTTGCATAGGGTTCTTTGCCATGAGGTGCCATGTTGAACTTCCAGTGACCAGTATGAGAGAGTAAGAGTGATTACACCAAATTTAACACACCTGCTTCCCATTCACACCTGAGACCTTGTAACACTAACAAGTCACATGACATCGGGGAGAGAAAATGGCTAATTGAGCCCAATTTGGACATTTTCACTTAGGGGTTTACTCACTTTTGTTATTTTGAGTGGGAACAGCTGTCTACGGCTGTCTGTGGTACTCAATTGTTTTTCCCCTGTCTTTCATGTCTTGGTGGTGTTCCTGTTTTGTCCCGTGAGAGATCCTGCTTGCGCAACATGCCCAAAGGAATCCCTGTGGCATCATCAGGATTTTTAACCAATCAACATACATGACATCAGTGACTCTGTTTTCTATCCTTGTGGACAAACCAACCTGGTTTTCATTATTTTGCCTTGGACTTCTTCACAGGACAGCACTGTTCTCTCAATGTGCTCCCAGATTCGAAAATGCCCTCACCGGTGAGGACTGAGACCATAACACACACACACACACAGGGAAATATGAGACTGGTGAAACTGTAACAGAGAAATGTGGGAGAATATGTGAAATAAAATCAATGAATCAAATAAAGGGGAGACATTGGATCCAAAATGCAAAAGTCACACACCATGTCTCTCTCTTGAACACACACACACACAAACAAGCACGCGCAACAGAGTAAGGATCCAAAGGATGGAATTCTTCACTAAGTAACCTCCAGGCCTATTGCAGCACCTGTTTATATAAAAATCAAGAAGCCAATCACAGCATCTGTTGACACACACACACACAAGTAAATACTAGAGCTGGTGAGCCTGTAACAGAGAAATATGAGAATATGTGAAATAAAATCAATAGAATAAAATAAAGGGGAGACATTGGGTCCAAAATTTAAAAGTCACATACTATGTCCTCCTCTCTCTTGAACACTCACGCACACACACACACGCACACACAGAGAGTAAGATCAAAGGATTGAATTCTTCCCTAGTAACCCCTTCAGGCGTATTGCAGCACTTGTTTATGAAAACAAAAAGCCAATCACAGCATTTGTTTATGAAAACAAAAACTTGGGGTATAAATATTGCCACTTTGAGCCCAGTACACAGTTCATTCCTCCACAATTGCTAAAGAGATATACTGCTCAGGAGTACCCTATGGCTTATTTACTACATAACAGTGATGAAAAAGGGAACAGAGCCAGATGAGCAAGTCTCTGAAGAGGTGAAGATTTTACAGAGGCTGACCAAAACTTCACTGAGGATTCAGAGGAGAGAGAAGGCCCTGAAACTTACCTCTCCAAGAACGGGGAAATACTGTGGTGCTTCAACTCCTCACACAAGGACACAAAGGAGAGCACAGGCAGAGGAGGTCAGAAGAAATGCGCCTGGACCAACAAGGTATGCCTGTGTAAGGGCTGAAGATATCAAATCTACTTTTTTGAACTTTTTTTTCAAAGCTCCATGCAACAAAAGATTTGTTGGCAGTACAGATATTTTCTGCCTCCGTTTATGTTCTTTGTCAACGCCTCCCTAATCTATGAGCTCTAGGATTGGAGGAAAAGCGATTAATTAAGGGTGAAGGGTGAAAGTATATATGGGCGAGGTTTAGAGAGACTGATGTCACGTTCAACTGACCAGGAGACGTTGCGATTTTCCTTTGGAGGCAGTCCTTGCAGGGTAAGATCTTACGTTACCGTTTCCGGGAATCATGGCGAGGAGGTGGGGTGCAGCTACCTGTTAAGCCTGTCTGGCCTAGCGGGCGTTGTCGTCAGCTTTCGGTGAATGCTCTTACTCAAGTTTGGGGACTGGATTGGAGTTTGTACTTATATTCCAAAAACGTCTGCTTGAGTAGGTGTATAAAAAGGGGAAAAAAAAAAAAGGCTAGGACAACGCGTCGATGACCCGAATCACTCTTAGACACCACCCGTGCTGCCGACTTGGTCAGTGTTGCTTTAATCACAGATATACATTTTTTCTTTCATCTCTCTCCCTCTGTCATCCTTTCTCACATACGTATACACCACATTATTATTTTTATTTATTTTTTTCCCTCTGATGTTTGCATATTTGTTTTGTTTGTTGTTTTGCAAAAGTTGAGTTTATATTGAATAGTAATTCAGTGTTTTTTTTTTTATATTTAAAAATTATCTTCTTTCTTTTGAAGTGTCCAACTTACACTATATTTCATTAAAAGACAAAGTTGCATTAGAATTTATTGCTTTTCCGTTTTTCTTTATTATATAAATTTATGTAACGGATGGTTATTTTATTTTTTTCTCTCTTCATTTATCCGAGGTGATTATATTATTATTATTATTTGTGGTGCAAGTGCATACTTGTCTGCCAGCGCCCGAACTAAACTGATTGTTTACTCATATATTTATATATGTTTTTTTTTTTCCCGAGGTGTTGGGGACTAAGAATCAACTTAGGACTGTGAGCAGTTTGTTATATGTGCTAATGTGGCCTCGTGGTTAGTACTTAGCGTTACCATACTGAGGACCCGGGTTCGATTCCCTCCTGCCGGACATTTTTTTTTTTTATTATTGTTGTTGGGAACCACCGTTACAGATTCTTGAGATGAGAAATTTAGAGGGGCAACGAGTGTTTGGTGAAGACTGGTCTAATATTGAATGTAATAAAATTCAAGCATTTATTGGACTTCTAATTCTTGCTGGGGTTTTAAAATCTCACCACAAATCTGCATCCAGTTTATGGGACAGTGAGTTGGGGAGGGCAATTTTCCGTACAACCATGCCACTGAAAAAATTCAAACAACTGACTAGGATGACAACTGACAAGACTACCTCTCATGTACAGACCAGATACCAACATTACAGTTGATGAGAGCTTGGTGGGATTCAGGGGCCGGTGTCCTTTAAAGCAGTACATGCCAAAAAAACCTGCCAAATATGGCATTAAAATATGGGCAGCCTGTGATGCAAACTCGAGCTACTGTTTGAACATGCAGGTATACACAGGAAAACCTCCAGGGATGCCACACGAAAGAAACCTGGGAAGGAGAATAGTCCTGGAAGTGATGGATGGCTATCAAGGGCATATTGTCACTTGTGACAACTTTACTTCATATGCTCTAGGCATAGAGCTCCTAAACAAGAAAATGAGAATGATAGGAACAATCCGAAGGAACAAGCCAGAGCTGCCAACTGCTCTGACCATTCAAAGAGGCCGGGCTAAGTTCTCATCTATGTTCGCCTTCACAGAAACACACGCCATCGTGTCGTACTGCCCCAGAAAAAATAAAAACGTTCTTCTCATGAGCACTGTGCAAGAAGATGCAGCAGTGAGCGAAAGAGAAGACAGGAAACCTGAAATGATCTTGCCATACAACAGGACCAAAGGGGGAGTGGACAATCTTGATAAGGTATTTGCTACTTTGCTACTAATTATTTATTGAAATACATATATATATTCTAAAAAAATGATGATGATAATAATAATATTACTAATATATGTAATATATATATATATGACATCCAGTGATAGTTCAATTCACTTTACATGCCATAGCTTAGAATAAAAAAAAGTATTTTATGCATTTATTTATGTGTATGTATATATATATATATATATATATATATATATATATATATTTTTTTTTTATATATATTTATATATATATTTATATATATATATATTTTATATTTTTATATAAATAAATAATTGCTCAAAATACTTTTTTTATTCTAAGCTAAATGCCATGTAAAGAGAATTGAACTAACACTGGACGTCAGCAGTAATACTAAATGTTTGTGTATGCTTTTTTGTGATATTCCAGAAAATCCGGAGAAAGACAGCTCGCTGGCCCATGGCAATCTTCTACAATATGTTGGAGACAGGGGGACAACTACATGAGGAGGCACTTTTTGCAGGACCTGGGAAGAGCGCTCGTCAAGTCAAGTCAAATTTATTTATATAGCGCTTTTACAATTGGTAATTGTTTCAAAGCAGCTTTACATATTAGAAGCACAGAAAAAAGGGAAGTGGTTAAAAATATGCTGTAAAAACAAGCGTGGTAATATGTAACATATACAAGATGGTGCTACATTAACTTCCGGGGTGGAAAAAAGCTTGTGTTAGACATAAGTATATACAGCTGTGACAAAAAAGTAACTCACTTCACACTGTACTTATATTGTACTTATATTTCGCAAATATATACATTGCAACTAATACAACTTCACCTTATCATAAACTTTCAAAAAAGAAAGAAAGAAAGAAACAGCCCCCTATCAATTCAAACACTCAAGTTCTTCCAAATCCAAGTCTATGTCCTCAAATTGTCTTGAACATCTACACTCTCTTTCTCATTAGTACAAGGAGTACAAAGCACACTGTCCTTCTCACTGTGGACATCACACTGCAAAGATTTACTAAGTCCAGATTCACTGCTGCTTAAAGCACAAACACTAGCTGAAGTAGTACAAGGCACACTGTCCTTCTCAATGTGAACATCAGATTGCACAGCTTTAGAATGACCACATTCACTGCTGCTTAAAGCACAAACACTGGCAGTAGAAGTACAAGGCATACTGTCCTTCTCAATTTCAAAATTAGAGTGCACATGTTTGTGGAAACCAGGCACACTACTGCTTCTGGCCTCATACATGGACTTTACAAACTGTACATTTATCATGACTTGGCCACACATATCAATCTGCAGTTTTTCATGGCCAAGTACTTTTGGAAACCAATTCCTAATAGGTTGCAGAATTCGTCATGGTCCATGTGAATTTTCTTGTTTTTGTGCTCCTATTTCAACTGTGATGTGTCCACGTAACAGACATGTAACTTTGGAAGCAGAAAGCTCTGCAATTTTCACATCGAGTCATATTGGTTTCCAGATTCACAAACTCCAAAATACTGAATTCTGTGTCCACAATTTCTCCTACAATACTTTCTCATTCACCTTGTTCTACTTCTGCTGAACTACCACAGTCATCAACAATGGAAAAGGTAGTTTGCACAGTTGTGCTCAAACAAAATGTCTGTATGAACAAGCATACAGACACATCTGTAAGCTCATACCAGCTACCTATTTCCAATGAACGGTCACCCCACACTGTTAAGAAGATTTTTTTAGCATGGTCTGCGACGGTATTTGTTGTCTGTGTCAGCCTCTGCCGGCTCCTACTGACAGTTTGCTTCTGAGAAAGTAACTGCAACACCTTCACCTTCACAGACACCTTAAAATAAGATGTAAAATAAAATGTCATATACTTATATCTCTTCAAAAACAAAACAACATACAACTGCAATATTTATTATTATTATTTTCATTATTATAATTATTTATAAATACTCATAACTGTAAAAAATTATTATATTTATTATTTATATATATTATTTACTTTCCCTAACACATTCAAACAGGCTTGGGTAACCCCACTGCTTAAGAAACCCACATTAAACATGTCTCTTGTAGACAGCTACAGACCTGTTTCTCTCCTACCATTCATAGGAAAAACACTTGAAACGAGTTGTTTTCAACCAGGTGTCATCTTTCCTCTCACGGAGCAACCAATTGGATGTCAATCAATCTGGTTTCAAGAGTGGCCACTCGACTGAGACTGCACTGCTGTCGGTCACTGAATCCCTGCGGATTGCAAAGGCTGATTCCAAATCATCAGTTCTCATTCTGCTCGATCTATCAGCTGCCTTTGACACGGTGAATCATCAGATCCTCCTCTCCACCCTCTCATCACTGGGCATCACAGGTACTCCACTTCTCTGGTTTGAATCCTATCTCACAGGAAGGTCTTTCAGGGTTGCCTGGAGAGGGGAGGTATCCAAAGCTCATCAGCTGACCACGGGTGTTCCTCAGGGTTCAGTTCTTGGACCCCTCCTCTTCTCCATTTACACTACATCACTTGGTCCCATCATTCAGGCACATGGTTTCTCCTACCATTGACACACAACTCTTCCTTTCATTCCAACCAGATGATCCCACAGTAGCTGCACGAATCTCAAGCTGTCTGGCGGACATCTCGGCATGGATGAAAGAACATCATCTACAGCTCAACCTGGCTAAGACTGAGCTTCTCGTCTTCCCTGCCAATCCGACTCTAAATCACGATTTCAGCATCCAGCTAGGCACATCCTCAATTACCCCATCAAATTCGTCCAGAAATCTTGGAGTAATCATTGATGATCAACTGACCATCAAAGATCACATTGCAATGACAGCTCGGTCATGCAGATTTGCACTATACAACATCAGGAAAATCAGGCCCTTTCTAACAGAACATGCAACACAACTTCTGGTCCAGGCTCTGGTCATTTCTAGGCTTGATTACTGCAATGCACTTCTGGCTGGACTGCCATCATGCACAATCAAGCCTCTACAAATGATTCAGAACGCAGCAGCACGTCTCATCTTCAATGAGCCCAAAAGAGCCCACGTCACGCCTCTCTTCATCTCTCTTCACTGGCTACCACTTGCTGCTCGCATCAAATTCAAGGTGTTGACGCTTGCTTACAGATCTACCACAGCCTCAGCACCCTCCTACTTCCACTCACTCTTACGAGTCTACACTCCAACCAGAAACCTGCGCTCATTAAAGGAGCGAAGGTTTGTGGTACCATCACAGAGAGGCACAAAATCACTCTCCAGAACATTCTCATTCACTGTCCCTTGCTGGGTGGAAAGATCTTCCTGCCTTCATCCGGAATGCAGAATCCCTGGCAATATTCAAAGACAGCTGAAAACCCATCTCTTTCGTGAGCACTTAACCTCATCTTAAAAAAAAAACAAAAAACTTCTTATTCCTATCCTTTCACTTCCTCTAATCCCTCTCTATTGTAGCTTAGGATAATCTGAGCACTGCCTATAACTTGTATTATGAGCACTTCTTGTCCTATTTGCCTCGTCATGACGACTCGCTTGTTGTATTTCCTCACTTGTAAGTCGCTTTGGATAAAAGCGTCTGCCAAATGAATAAATGTAAATGTAATGTTATGTATTATTATTTATTTTCTGTACTATTCAAATATATACAACATAACGCCTACACTCACCTAAAGGATTATTAGGAACACCTGTTCAATTTCTCATTAATGCAATTTCCTAATCAACCAATCACATGGCAGTTGCTTCAATGCATTTAGGGGTGTGGTCCTGGTCAAGACAATCTCCTGAACTCCAAACTGAATGTCAGAATGGGAAAGAAAGGTGATTTAAGCAATTTTGAGCCTGGCATGGTTGTTGGTGCCAGACGGGCCGGTCTGAGTATTTCACAATCTGCTCAGTTACTGGGATTTTCACGCACAACCATTTTGTAGGGTTTACATAGAATGGTGTGAAAAGGGAAAAACATCCAGTATGCGGCAGTCCTGTGGGCGAAAATGCCTTGTTGATGCTAGAGGTCAGAGGAGAATGGGCCGACTGATTTAAGCTGATAGAAGAGCAACTTTGACTGAAATAACCACTCGTTACAACCAAGGTATGCAGCAAAGCATTTGTGAAGCCACAACACGCACAACCTTGAGGCGGATGGGCTACAACAGCAGAAGACCCCCACCGGGTACCACTCATCTCCACTACAAAGAGGAAAAAGAGGCTACAATTTGCACAAGCTCACCAAAAATTGGACAGTTGAAGACTGGAAAAATGTTGCCTGGTCTGATGAGTCTCGATTTCTGTTGAGACATTCAGATGGTAGAGTCAGAATTTGGCGGAAAACAATGAGAACATGGATCCATCATGCCTTGTTACCACTGTGCAGGCTGGTGGTGGTGGTGTAATGGTGTGGGGGATGTTTTCTTGGCACACTTTAGGCCCCTTAGTGCCAATTGGGCATCGTTTAAATGCCACAGCCTACCTGAGCATTGTTTCTGACCATGTCCATCCCTTTATGACCACCATGTACCCATCCTCTGATGGCTACTTCCAGCAGGATAATGCACCATGTCACAAAGCTCGAATCATTTCAAATTGGTTTCTTGAGCATGACAATGAGTTCACTGTACTAAAATGGCCCCCACAGTCAACATATCTCAACCCAATAGAGCATCTTTGGGATGTGGTGGAACGGGAGCTTCGTGCCCTGTATGTGCATCCCACAAATCTCCATCAACTGCAAGTACTATCCTATCAGTATGGGCCAACATTTCTAAAGAATGCTTTCAGCACCTTGTTAAATCAATGCCACATAGAATAAAGGCAGTTCTGAAGGCGAAAGGGGATCAAACACAGTATTAGTATGGTGTTCCTAATCATCCTTTAGGTGTGTGTGTGTGTATATATATATATATATATATATATATATATAAATTGTCCATTGTTAAAGGTTCATGAAACCCCCGTTTTCCCCTGGTCGTTCACACCTCAAAGCTCAAAATCTCTGTGAAAATGGGCGTGTAAAGCTCTGGAAAAGTGGGAGAAGGGGGAAGAGGGGAGATGCAACCAATGGAGCACAGACATACAACAAACCCATTATACAGAATAATGAATATTAAAATATGAGCACAGAGAAAATGACAACAAACTCCCAAGCACAAGGGCAAAAGAATATTTAAAAGGGCTAATAATAGGCTACATTGATTATGTTTACGAGCACTGCAGTCTCATGATAAACAACACTTAGTTTAACACAGAAAGAATAAAGACAATTCATTTTGTCAATTTTTATTTGAATTTTCTATCTAAACCAGGCTTCTCTCCAGTGTGAATTCTCATGTGGTCTTTAAGGTGGTTTTCACGTGTGAAACTCTTTCCACACTGTTGGCAGGTGAAGGGCTTCTCTCCAGTGTGAACTGTCATGTGGTTTTCAAGTCTTCCTTTTCTACTGAAACTCTTTCCACACTGTTGGCAGATGTAAAGCTTTTCTCCAGTATGAATTCTCATGTGGACTGTAAGGCTTCTTTTGTGACTGAAACTCTTTCCACACTCTTGACAGATGTAAAGCTTTTCTCCAGTATGAATTCTCATGTGGACTTTAAGGCTTTCTTCACGTGTGAAACTCTATCCACATTGTTGGCAGGTGAAAGGTTTCTCTCCAGTGTGAATTCTCATATGGCCTTATAAGGCTTATTTTATGACTGAAATTCTGTCCACACTGTTGGCAGGTGAAGGGCTTCTCTCCAGTGTGAACTCTCATGTGGTTTTCAAGTTTTCCTTTTCTATTGAAACTCTTTCCACACTGTTGGCAGGTGTAAGGCTTTTCTCCAGTGTGAATTCTCATGTGGCCTTCAAGGCTTTCTTTACGTGTGAAACTCTTTCCACACTGTTGGCAGGTGTAAGGCTTTTCTCCAGTGTGAATTATCATGTTGACTTTAAGGTTTCTTTTAGGTCTGAAACTCTTTCCACACTGTTGGCAAGTGAAAGGCTTCTCTCCAGAACTCTTAGTTCCAGTCTTTTGAGCTCTTTTTTTCTGTGTTGCTCTTTCCCCAGTCATGAAATGATGTTTATAATAATGTTCTTCCTCTTCTTGCCTTTCATTAAGTTCATGACTCGCCTCTTTCAGTGCCATTAGGTCTAGGGCAAAAATAGACATAAAACAATTTAGACATTTAAAAGCTTCAAAACCAACAACATGTTTGTATCCTGTGGATCAGGGATGGGCAGCTTTGGTACTGGAGGACCACTCTTTTGCAGAGTTAAGTTTCATCCCTAATCAAATGCACCTGCCTATAATTTTCAAGCATTCCTGAAGACTTAAGGCTGATTTTTACTTTTGCGTCAAGATGACGAATTCTGTGAAGGATGCAGTATATGGAGTATTCTTAGCCAGAATTAAATGAGACGTCTTTTTTAGGACACACAGGCAGGAAAGAAAACAGGAAGTATATCGTTGCTATGCCAACATGTTCACAGCAGCCTTGTTGCGCTCTCAGACAATGAATGAAAATTAATAATAAATTTGTATGTAATTTGACAAGAAAATGTATTTGTTTTATTTTGGGTTATGCTTGAGCTGGCTAATGTACAACAGATATCTGTTACAGAGACAAAGGAGGAGGATATTAGGCAGAACAAAGTTTAAAACAAAAACAAGCTTGAAACTACTTGCCTTTAAATGGGTGATGAACTGAGAAATCAAATTTTCCTTTTGACACATAAGAGGTCATCATACTAAAAGAATATTCTGTAAGTTTTAGAGTTGAAAACTTCCTTATTAGTCCAATAAAAGCTTTAATTGACACCAGACCCAGAAAAAGACGGGATTTACAAAGTGGGGATCTATGAGGTCAAAGGGCAGCAAGCACCGCCTCTGCAGAAGAAGATCAACGCCTACTTAATCCCTGCCTGTTTAGCCCCGCCCACAGAATCGCGCATGACATGCAATAGAATAGGTAGCCTAAGTATTTAACTGTGTTAAATCTAATGCTTATAGAGTAAAGTGTTATCTGTTGTTCGTTATAGCCTAATTCTTTTGCATTTTAATCTGTTTAAAAATTTCAGTCAGAGTTGTTTTTTTTTTTTTTAAAAAAAAGAGTTCTTAAACCTGTTAAATTATGACAAAAATGGTTTTGCAACTTATTTTAATATCGCGATAATACCGTGATAAAAGCTTCATCAATTAATCGCAACATGAAAATTTGATACCGTCACATGCCTAGTGTCAGTAACTCAAACCAGTGACTAAACTTCACCTTGCGTTGTTTCTCTTAGTAGGATAAAAATAATCAGTTATTTAACAGTGACTGAATTATATAAAGAAAGCTCAAAGAAAGTCCCCTTTGCAATCGTTGGAGCAGCACGCTGAAACTGTCAATTAAACAGCGTGAGTTTATCAGTGACTGACGTGCAAAACTCCCATTTTATTCAGTGAATCTCTTATATCGCGTTTGCACTGTTAATGAAGATGAAAGCATTTGTTTGTGTAGAGAAATTTAGTTGCAATGATGAGATCACAGCTTTCAATCGCTCAACATGTCTATGATTGACTACAATGTTTATCTCTGCAACCTCTGGAGGATGCAGCCTTCGAAATGAGACAGCTATTGTTTAGCCTTGTATCCGGCCTTGTCTCCGTGTTTTTGACCCTGGACTGTTTCCGTGTTTATGATTGTTTGCTGCCTGTGATTGGATTATTTTTCTCGTTTCTGTTTGCTGGTGTTTGACCCTCTGCCTATATGACTACGCTCATCCTATTAATAAAGTCTGCATGTGGATCTCCAACTCTGTTGTCGCGTCCCATACATTACACATACAAGGAACAAAAGAAAACAACGGGAAAAACACTAATAAAGCAGACAGCGGCAGTTATCGTACAAAACGTAATGTACATAATACACTCGAGTCATCTTATGATTATCGTGTTTATATTGTTTCACATGTACATGTTGAGAAAAAACTATAATATCCACATGCTCGGGTGAGAAAATGAGCTGCACTGACAGACGTTGCAGAAACACAAATATAACAATAATACATAACGCTGTGCTAAGCTAAGTTTCTAACAGCAGCACTTTGTATTTTCTGTTCGTAAATATATCTCCCTCTGTGAAACTTAAAGGAAGCATATGTCTCAAAATCATTTTGCTATTAGATAAGTTATCTTATCGGCTCACTCAGGTTACAGCTGCGCTTACCTGTTGTGAATGCAGTGATGAACAGCTTTCTTTCCTCATTTGACGGGTGTTTAGATTTCATGTGTTTTCTCATTATGGTGGTGATATTATTATAACTCAGTTTCATTAATTCATTTGATTAAAAGTAATTCCATTGTGTAAGATCATTTTCATCTAAGTAATTCCAAACTTCGCGAGGCAGGCAACAACATTTTGCGACAATCAAATAAAATAAACCTATTAAACATGCTCCACAGCACCACCCGGTGCATTTAGTTATAACTGCAAGTCATGAAAACTCTCGGAGTGTTTGGTATGGTAATGGATATGACAATGTAGATATATTTGGTCTTGGTGGAATAGATCTGCTACGCTGCTGCTGCTTTATTGCTGCTGCTGCAGAGCAAGTATGGGACTTGCTACTGCCAATACATACATGACCCGCTGCTGTGAGCAAGTAAGACATGCTGCTGCTGTACAATATAGCGTACATGAATAACCCCCCAACAGAGCAGGTTACATGATATTGGACAATACAAGCCCAAAGATGTCAGAGATCCCCCATCAATGCAGAAGGCAAGATAATGATTCACCCTCACCCCCCAGCAGATCTACCGCCAAAACAAATGTACTGCTGCTGCTTCGAAGAGCCATAGGAACCGTGTGTAAGCTATCTATGTGTGCCTGGCTCATTTTTGCCACAACAAATATTCTGGGCCGTAAGGCTTGGCTCTAGTTGCCTATTA
Organism: Chanodichthys erythropterus; assembly: GCF_024489055.1. NCBI lineage: Eukaryota > Metazoa > Chordata > Actinopteri > Cypriniformes > Xenocyprididae > Chanodichthys > Chanodichthys erythropterus. The sequence continues at coordinate 69,383,749 of NC_090223.1, read as the reverse complement.
GACTATGTGTGCCTGGGCTATCACGCCGAATGGCTTAGCTCTAGTGGCCTATGTAAATGTGTGTCTGAGCCAAAAGGCTCAAACATACCAATTAGAACACACATTATGTGTGGCTTTAACAAATGGTAAAACATTGCAGGCTAATAGAGATAAGAAACCCTCCTCAATCACCTGAGCAAATAATAGTATAATGATGTAGCATCATTTGATAATGTCATTGTAACCCTATATACTCCTAAAAGTAATCTCATTCAGATGAAAGGAAAATTAATTAGCATGACTTCAACATGCATCAGCTGACCCAGCCCGAAACATGTAGGTACATAAAACATCAGCCCTGAAGAGTTGTTGAAGTTGAGCAATACTATGAAACATTTATATTTACACATCATAATATCAATGAGATTAACAGAACTCAATATTTTTAATTAATATTCTATCTTGTCTGAGTTGCATGCTAATGCATTTTCTATTACATCTTTGTCCCATATGCAATGGTTATGGCAGTGGATGCAATTTGACAGTGAATCCCATAACATAATTTCTCAGCGTGCAACTGACTGTCAGCCCTCACAGATTTACAAATTAAAACGTATGGCCGCATTCACTTTTCTCAGTAGCGAACTCAAAGTTCCGCTACGTCAATGGCTGACCACCACACTGCAAAGTGCCTCCTATTTACGCTCCTGTTAATGGATACCTCTGCATTTTAAGCAGAGAGAGAGAGAGATTTCTAACGGACATGCAGCACTGCTTAGATTAACAAAGCTTGTCCATAATTCGGCCACACTGCCTGCCGTTGCAACACACCGCATATAGAAAACACCTGAAGTTATCCAGAGCGCAACAGGAATTATACTATACAGATTATAACACAAAATTACACATTAAGCATCAACTGAGGCGCTCTTGCTTCGTTTGAAAAACACATGGAACTGCCTTGGCACACTCTAAGGTAAGCAGAAATGATAAATATCATTCTACGTGAAATCCATTAATTAAATGACTTACCGACCTTGCAAAATCGCTGTTCGTCCTGTAGTATGAAAAGTAAATGCACAATAAAATCTGAATACAGATGAAAACATTGTTTGCATTTTAATCATGATATATTCACATTGCATGATCACTCATTAGCCGACAAACTCATCTCACTCAATAGCAAACAGGTTACTTTAGCCCTGCATGCAACATCTGCTGCGTTCTTTTATGTTGTTGATATCCACTCCATTGCTATCTGAATTTGTTATTCATACTGCTGCTGCTGTACAAAATACTTGCTGTAGCTTCGTTAGAATGTGATACAAGCAAAACACGCTTCCATTTAAAGTTCAGCAAGCTTGTCTCTGTATCATTATAAAACATGCATATGCACTAGCTGCTAAAATGCTTAGTAAATCTCTCTAAGCATTAAACAGACTGTTGATATGACAGACTACGCAAATGCAGTGGTAGTATAAGAACCCATGTACTTATCTTAAGGCTGGTTCACACTGTGTGATTTTGGCCACGATTTGGTCGTCTGAGACAAATTTTGCAAATACTAAAAGATTCCTATAATCCTAGCCTAAAATCTGTAGTCTTTGATCGCTAGTTTGACAAGTTCACCGTCAGCCGGTTAAAGGATAAGTTCACTTTTAAATAAACTTTTGCAAATAATTTACTCACCCCCATGTCATCCAAGATGTCCATGTCTTTCTTTCTTCAGTCGAAAAGAAATTAAGGTTTTTGATGTAAACATTCCAGGATTTTTCTCCTTATCATTCATTTCAATGGGCGCCCAACGGTTGAAGGTCCAAATGGCAGCTTCATTGCAGCTTCAAAGGGCTTTAAACGACACCAGACGATGAAAAAGGGTCTTATCTAGCGAAACGATTGGTCATTTTTTTTTTTTTAATTAAAAAGTTTAAGTTTTATAAGCACAAATGCTAGCCTTGCTCTTTTCTCCGATGCGCGTAAAATCTGTCATCTTTGATTGCTAGTTTGACATGTTCACCTTCAGCCGGTTAATGACCGTTGCGATCAAATTTTACCTCAGACGAAGTTCTGGCAGTGTCAGAAGATTTTGCGCACAATCCTCCAGTGTGACTTCTCCTACGACAATCGCCAAATTGCCTTCGTTTTTCAAGACAAACGTCATCAAAATTAATGATAGAGATGTCGTTGTTAGCCACCATTTCTGTCCCGTGTGTAACGCAGCTCACTGTCATGTTTGATGATGTAAAACTCCGGACAAGTTTTCATGAGGCTGTCGTGCAGTCTGACATTAATGACAGATGAGATCCAACAGTGTGACATGAGGATCATGTTCGTACAGTCTGACAAGTAACCATCGTAAAGGACTATTATAAATCGCACAGTGTGAACCCGGCTTTAGATGAATTCTGAAGCATGCTGCGCTACTAAGCAATACTTACTCATGTATTTAAATATTAAGCACACAAGCTCATTGGCTACTAATACAGCAGGAACCAATCATCTGTGACCTATAGATAATGATGCGATAATTAGCAGGTTGTGTTAAAGGACCTATTAGTCTGTGCCATCTAGAGTTTCATGCCAGAACTTTGTATTTTTATTTCTTAGGATTTATCATGGATTCACTGCATTACGGCCAGCAGATCAACATAGTAAAATTCGTATAGTCTTTTTATTTTTTCGAATATAAATTACAGATCGGATATTCAAATATTGGACTATTTGTGCACACCCCTAGCATACTGCGCAGCGTCTCGGGTGAAGGTGCGACACAGAAATATAAATCAGCCTTTACCGTTACATTTTAGGGTTGGGTTAATTTTTTACATGTGTGTTTGATCAGGGATGGACTCTGCAGAATAGTGTCCCTTCAGGACCAGAGTTGCCCGTCTATAGATCTTATACACCAGTGGTTTTCAAACCTTGTCCAAAGGGACTCACCACTGCACATTTTGTATGTCTGCTGTATTTTTCACATCTGGTTAAGATCATCAGTTTGTTAGAGGAGAGCTGACATTGATGGAGGAATTTACAAACTACAATTTCTGTTCCCATTCAGTCGGTCACGTTCGACGTACGTCGGACAGACCGACGAATAGGAATCTCGCTAGAGAGGCCAATCTACTTCGAGTGTAACTAAACGAGCCAATGCACATTGGCATGCAATCATATGCATCAGCTGCTTGCCTCGCAGCGCGGGTATATAATGAGCAGCAGGTGCGTTGCATCTTCAGCTTTTCGCTTCGGAGCCAAACCTTCTCAACACTGAAGAAGATAGCTACTGAAACCACGAGTGTGAACGAGTCTGCTCTTCGAGACGTCTCTTGGTTGCGGTGCAGGCGGACAGCGCAGCAGCGGGGCCGATTTCTCCTTTGTTTTTCTTTGCCTTTTTTATTTGAGCAAAAGCTGTAATCAGCGTGAAGGCCGTTCTCACGGCTGGTGAAACGGTGCGCCTAGAGCGCTAAAAAGCTGTTATTACAGCTGGTAAGAGAGCGCCTTCAAGGAGAGTGCACACGACAGGCTGCACATTTCCCTGTCTGTGCTGCAGCGGCTTTTCCCCTGCGTGCTTCAGCACCTAAAAGAGTCAGTCCTTGAAAGAGCTTACACGAGTAGTTCGCGACTTTTTAAAGATGTCGTTCTACTTGTGTGTTTCTGGATGCGGTCGTTACCTGGCGCCTCGGGATGGTCACCAGCGCTGTATAGCGTGCTTGGGCTTGAGGCACGCTGAGGCGGCGTCTGTGGACGAGTCATGTACCCATTGTGGGAAGATGACCGTCGCGGAGCTGCGGTCGAGACTCCACTTTCTGCAAAGGGGTGGAGTCCCGGTCCCGACGCCTCGTTCCAATCCTCCTCAGAGGGTTGCTTCGGGCGGCGGGGCTGGTGACTTGAGGATCACGGTGAGCGCGTTTCCTTCGGGGAACCAAGCCCCTAGGAACCCTCACCCCTCTTGCGCTCCGCAGCCAGTAGAGCTGCCGGGGGAACGCGGTGGACCACCCCAGAGGTGTGTACCATCCGTATCCTTCGGAGCTCCCCAAGACGACCGGATGTCGATCGCTGCATCGGAGGGTGAGCCTGACGCTTCTGGGGATGACGATTCGGCGCAGCTGCCTCCCTCGGGAGTGACGACTGTGCCCGATTCAGACCCGGAAATGATGGCTATGCTTTCCCGGGCCGCCAACAGGGTCGGGCTCGTGTGGAACCCTCCACCGTGTCCCGAGCCCTCGAGGTTGGATGATTGGTATCTCGGGGTGGCAAGGGCTGGTTCTCAGCCCCCCACCCCAGTGCCTTTCTTCCCGGAGGTGCATGAAGAGCTCACTGGCACGTGGACGGCACCTTTTACTGCCCGAAGCCGTGTCGGTGGGTCCTCCTCCCTCACCACCCTTGATGGTGGAGCGGCTAAGGGTTATACGCGCATACCCCCTGTGGAACGGGCCGTTGCTATGCAACTGTGCCCTAACTCCACCTGGCGGGGGGAGCCGTCTCTCCCTTCCCGGGCCTGTAAGTACTCGTCGGATCTTACCGGCAAGGCTTATCAGGCCTGTGGGGAAGCCGCTTCCGCCTTACACGCTATGGCGTTGTTGCAGGTCCATCAGGCCAAGGCACTGAAGGACCTGCACGAGGGTGGTCACGATCCGCAAGTTCTACAAGAACTTCGTGCCGCGACGGACCTCGCGCTCCGAGCGACGAAGGTTACGGCGCGGTCAGTGGGTCGTGCGATGTCCACCATGGTGGTCCAGGAACGCCATCTCTGGCTGTGTCTTGCGGTCATGAGGGATACCGACAAAGTCAGGTTTCTTAATTCCCCCGTGTCCCAGACCGGCCTCTTCGGCGACGCGGTCGAGAACTTTGCCCAACAGTTCTCGGCTGTACAAAAGCAGTCAGAGGCGATTAGTCACATCCTGCCGAGGCGGTCAGCTGCTGCACCTCCACCGCCGGCGGCACCTCAGACTGCCTGCGCCGAGGGCGCCCCCCTGCAGCCGCCCCCGCTCCGACGCCCCAGCAGCAGCAGCCTCCATCCAAGCGGCATCGTGGAGCGTCCAGCCACCCCCTAAGAAGAAGGGTGGCAAGGCCAAGTCCAAGCAGCCCTAGGACGGGCGACCCGGAGATGGACGGGACTGCTCTTCAGGAGGTGGTGACCGCACCGCTCCTTCCCCCGGAGGAGGGCCGGGTGGAGAATCTTTTGTTTCCCCTTTTTGTTCCGCTGCTGGCTCAACGGTCAGCGGTACCCAAATTTTCAATAAAAGAGCAGTTTCCTCTATCTCCGGGTCCGAAGAGGGCTCGGAGAGCAGTGGGAGGGCTAGAACCTCACCACTCTCATCCACCTCTTCTGTCGCCAGCGGACAGCAGCGAGCAGCAGGTAGGCAAAACCTCAACTGCTCCCTCTGTCCACCCGTGGAAGCAGGTAAGTGTTGCACAGCACACTGTGACCCCGCTTCGGGCCGCCTCACACAGAGAGCCTCCCGGGCCGCGTCCCTGCGTTCCACCTCGCTGCCCCGCGGCGGGTACGCCGGTGGTCCCCTTGGTGCCGCTTGCGCGGTCTCTGGGAGCCTGGCTAGCGCTCCCCAGTCCGTCTCGCTGGCTCCTTCGGACCATCAGGCTCGGCTATGCGATTCAGTTCGCCCGGCGCCCCCCAAGTTCAGGGGCATCCTCTTCACTACAGTGAAAGATGCCGATGCCCCTGTTCTGCGTGCGGAGATCGCAGTCCTACTGGCGAAGGACGCGATAGAGCCGGTCCCTCCAGCCGATTTGAGGTCGGGGTTCTACAGCCCCTACTTCATTGTACCCAAGAAAAGCGGCGGGTTACGACCGATCTTGGACCTGCGAGTTTTGAATCGGAGCCTTCACAAGCTACCGTTCAAAATGCTCACGCAGAAACGCATTTTCGAGTGCATCCGTCCCCGAGATTGGTTTGCAGCGATCGACCTGAAGGACGCGTACTTCCATGTTTCGATTCTTCCGCGACACAGGCCATTCCTGAGATTCGCGTTCGAAGGTCGAGCATATCAGTACAGAGTCCTACCCTTCGGGCTGGCCCTGTCTCCCCGCGTCTTCACGAAAGTCGTGGAGGGAGCCCTTGTTCCCATGAGAGAACAGGGTGTTCGCATTCTCAACTATCTAGACGACTGGCTTATCCTAGCACAGTCTCGGGATCAGTTGTGCGAACACAGGGATTTGGTGCTCAGTCACCTCAGCCAGTTGGGGCTTCGGGTCAACTGGGAAAAGAGCAAACTCGCCCCAGTGCAGAGGATCTCTTTTCTCGGTATGGAGTTGGATTCGGTCGAACAGATAGCACGCCTCACAGAGGAACGTGCTCGGTCGGTGTTGAACTGCCTGAATACGTTCAATGGCAGGACAGCGGTCCCACTGAAGTTCTTTCAGAGGCTCCTGGGGCATATGGCGGCTGCAGCGGCTGTAACACCGCTCGGTCTGCTTCATATGAGACCGCTTCAGCACTGGCTTCACGGCCGAGTCCCGAGATGGGTGTGGCAACGCGGCACGTTCCGGGTGCCAATCACTCAGGAGTGCCGCCGAACCTTCAGTCCGTGGTCGGACCCTTTGTTTCTTCGGGCAGGAGTGCCCCTAGAACAAGTGTCCCGGCATGCTGTGGTTTTCACAGATGCTTCTACCACCGGCTGGGGTGCCACGTACAACGGGCATGCAGTCTCAGGGGTTTGGACGGGACCCCATCTGCATTGGCACATCAATTGCCTCGAGTTGCTGGCAGTACGCCTTGCTCTGAGCCGCCTCAAAGGCCTGCTTCAGGGCAAGCATGTACTGGTCCGTACGGACAACACTGCGACCGTTGCGTACATCAACCGTCAAGGTGGTCTACGCTCCCGTCGCATGTCGCAACTCGCCCGCCATCTCCTCCTGTGGAGTCGGAAGCATCTGAGGTCGCTTCGCGCCATTCATGTCCCCCGTGTGGCCGACGAGCTATCACGAGCTGCGCTGCCCGGAGAGTGGCGACTCCACCCCCAGGTGGTTCAGCTGATCTGGAGAGAGTTCGGAGAGACTCAGGTAGACCTGTTTGCCTCACCAGAAACCTCCCACTGCCAGTTGTTTTACTCTCTGACCGAGGGAACACTCGGGACAGATGCACTGGCTCACAGCTGGCCCCGGGGCCTGCGCAAATATGCGTTCCCCCCAGTGAGCCTACTTGCACAGACCCTGTGCAAAGTCAGGGAGGACGAGGAGCAGGTCTTGTTAGTTGCGCCTTACTGGCCCAACCGGACCTGGTTCCCAGAACTCTCACTCCTCGCGACAGCCCCTCCCTGGCCCATCCCTCTGAGGAAGGACCTCCTCTCTCAGAGATGGGGCACTCTTTGGCACCCGCGTCCAGACCTCTGGAAACTCCATGTCTGGTCCCTGGACGGGACGCGGAGGTTCTAGGTGACTTACCCTCTGAGGTACTTAACACCATCACTTCGGCACGTGCACTGTCTACGAGACGTGCTTACGCCTCGAAGTGGAACCTGTTCGTCGAGAGGTGTTCTTCTCGTCGAGAAGACCCCCGAAGATGCTCGATCGGAGTCGTGCTTTCCTTCTTGCAGCAAGGGTTGGAGCGTAGGCTGTCCCCCTCCACCCTCAAAGTCCATACTGCTGCCATATCCGCTTACCACGACCACATAGATGGCAAATCTGTTGGTCAGCACGACCTGGTCATCAGGTTCCTTAGGGGGGCGAGACGGTTAAATCCTCCTCGTCCCCCTCCATACCCTCTTGGGACCTTACTCTGGTGCTCAGAGCACTCCAGATTGCTCCCTTTGAGCCTTTGCTGTCAGTAGACTTAAAGATTCTCTCTATGAAGACTTTGCTGCTGGTGGCATTGGCCTCCATCAAGAGGGTAGGGGACCTGCAGTCATTTTCGGTCGACGAATCGTGCCTAGAGTTCGGGCCGGGTGACAGCCACGTGGTACTGAGACCCCGGCCTGGCTACGTGCCCAAGGTTCCTACCACTCCCTTCAGGGACCAGGTAGTGAGCCTGCAAGCGCTGCCCTCGGAGGAGGCAGACCCAGCCCTGGCTTTGCTCTGTCCAGTTCGCGCCTTGCGACTGTACTTAGACAGAACTCGAAGCTTCAGGACCTCAGACCAGCTCTTTGTCTGTTACGGAGGCCAGCAGAAGGGAAAGGCTGTCTCCAAGCAGAGGATGGCCCACTGGATAGTGGATGCCATCGCCCTGGCTTACCAAGCTCAGGGCGTGCCCTGCCCGCTCAGGTTGCATGCCCACTCCACGAGAGGTGTGGCATCCTCCTGGGCGCTGGCTCGTGGCGCCTCGCTAACAGACATTTGTAGAGCTGCGGGCTGGGCGACACCTAACACGTTCGCTAGATACTATAGCCTTCGTGTCGAGCCGGTCTCCTCCCGTGTTCTCGCCTCAGGTCAGAGGCACGGAGAGGCCCCGGCTTAGTGTCGGCTTGCTGCGCTACATGCGCATTCTATTCTCCAGAGAGTCCCTACGGGCAGACCCTGTTGAGTCCTCCGGTTACCCTTCGGCAGCTGACGTGGCGGAGCGTCTGGCGCCAGGCCTATACTCCGTTGTATCCTTGAGAACCGGATTTAGGCTGGGTTCCATATGTGTGACCCTACGGGGATCCCATATGGCTTTTTCCACGGCTGCTCCTAAACGAAGCCTGTGTCTTTCCCTCTGGGAGAACCCATCTCTCATCGAGTGGAGTCACCCCAGTTCTTCCATATGTTGTACAACCTACAAGGTTAGTCCATATGTACTTATCCATATAACTCCTTCGGGGAAGGATATGGCTTCCGCAGCGTTCCTTATCGCATGTAAGGCTACGCTTTCCCAGCGTTATCCAATTGTCGCACGGAGTGGGTTTTGGGAACAACAGTGATCGACCCTCTCTGCGTGAGCCTGGTCCCACCGTCCTTAGGCAAAGGGGTTCAGGTGGCTCACGTCAGAGCGCTGGAAGAGGGCAGCTCCTGTGGCGCTTTGGTAGGGATTCCTATTCGTCGGTCTGTCCGACGTACGTCGAACGTGACCGACTGAATGGGAACGTCTCGGTTACATAGGTAACCCTCGTTCCCTGAAGGAGGGAACGGAGACGTACGTCCCGTCGCCACAGGCGTTGTCCTGCTGATGCTGCCGCCTGCTCGGTTCGGCTCCTCAGCGAAAACCTGAAGATGCAACGCACCTGCTGCTCATTATATACCCGCGCTGCGAGGCAAGCAGCTGATGCATATGATTGCATGCCAATGTGCATTGGCTCGTTTAGTTACACTCGAAGTAGATTGGCCTCTCTAGCGAGATTCCTATTCGTCGGTCTGTCCGACGTACGTCTCCGTTCCCTCCTTCAGGGAACGAGGGTTACCTATGTAACCGAGACGTTCATCACCAGACCTGATATAAACCTAAACATACTCAAATTATTTAAATTAATTGAAAAGTGTTTTACTATTCAATAAGTGATAGAAGATATTTGTTGTTGTAATGTCATACATAGCACACACAATAGTATTAGCCATTCTGTACTCCGGCACGGTTAGCGATCCAGATACAGAGCCATCACACTAGTGATATTAGACGGAAAGAATGAGTGCTTATGAGATGTGTTTTCTCAGCACAAAACTGGTTATACTGTAACTATGGTTAACTTCACAGACTTCAGTGAATGAATACCAGTACAAACATGTGCATCAAACAGACGGAGCACAGTTGAATAGAAATGAAACACTAGACATCCTGTTCCTGGAGATCTAAGTACATTCAGAGTTCAGACCCAACCCTGATCAATCACACCTGAAGCAGTGAACTAAGATCTTCAGGGGCAGGTGTGTTCGATCAGGGTTGTATCTGAACTCTGCATGTATGTAGATCTCCAGGAACAGGATTGGGCATTCCTGCTCTAGGTTCATCAGCTCATTATTAGAGACTCATGATCGGTAATTAATTTCTCAAAACAAAATCTACAAGTGTCCTGTTGAGGTACTCCGCTCAAGTTCAGATTTTTAGGCCCTTCCCTTGCTAACTTCCCTCCATCTTAAGGACTCAGAAGTACATCATTGTTTACACTGAACCAACACTGGCAGAATCTGTCTAGCTACTTTAAACGTACCTCTCTGAGCTCTTGATCCCAGGTCATTAAATGTGCATTAAAAAAAATACTTAAATACAAGCAAGTACATTTGTAGTACATTATTTTGGTGCTAAATAAAAGTGTCAAAGTTGTACACTATACATACACTATTTCAAAGTATATTTGTACTTCAGTAGTACTTCACTGCACTTGGAAAAGTATACTAAATACCAGTACTACTTAAATTGATTTTTAGTGCATTGAAATAAAGTATACTACCTCAAAAATATACATGAGAGTTTTATTAGTGTATTTGTTAAAAGTGTGCTTTGAATGCTTTAAACATTAGTTCAATCTTAGTAGACTTTTATGTAGTAATCCTAAGTTTAAATGAAGTTCATTTTATTACAAATATATTATTAATGTATTAGACATAAGTACATTTTCCCAGCTGTGGTAAATAAGTACACTTAATATAATTGCACTAATTAGCACTAACACTTAAATAGTTTATTAGTGCATTGAAATAAAGTATACTACCACAAAAATATACAGAGGAGTTTTATTAGTGTAATTCTAAGAAGTATTCTTTCAATGCTTTAAAATTAGTTATATCTTAGTAGACTTTTATTTAGTAAACCTAAGTTTAAATGAAATTCATTTCATTACAAATATATTTCTAATGTTCTGGTTAAGAGTACATTTTCCCAACTGTGGTACTTAAGTACACTCAATATAAATGCACTAATTCTCACTAACATTTAAATAGTTTATTAGTGCATTGAAATAAAGTATACTACTGCAAAAATATACAGAAAAGTTGTATTAGTATGCTTTCAATGCTTTAAAATTAGTTCAATTTTAGTAGACTTTTACAAAGTAATTCTAAGTTTAAATGACAATCACAAATATATTACTAATGTTCTAGTCATAAGTACATTTTCCCACCTGTGGTACTTAAGTACACTTAATATAAATGCACTAGAACACTTCAAATGATTTTAAGTGTAGTCAGATAAAGTATAACAAATAGTGTTTTATAAGTGCAATACTTAAAAGTGTGCTATGAATGCTTTATATAAAATTCTACTGGATTTTATATATACTGTCACTAAGTTCAATTTTAATGGATTTTCATGAAAAATACAGTACAAAATGAATTAATTACAAGTAAACAGGTGAAAAAGACGTAGGCCTATTATTAAATGTATTAAAAAATATACTTGAAATGCAAGTTGTTAATAATACATTTTTATTCCCAATATGCTTATTAAAAGTGCATTAAAAATATTTTGAATTGCATTTTAATATATTTCTAAACAGTATACTAGAAGTATTTTGTTAATAGATATATGCTAGTTACAGTTTTATCATATTCTGAAAACAAGCATATTTTTAATACATTTCTAAACAGTTTACTAGAAGTACATTGGTAATAAATATATGCTTTGATACGTTTTTTAAAAAATTGCTGAACACAAGTATACTTTTAGTGAAATTAGTGTATTTACAGAAAGCCTAGTTATGTTACTCTTATTTAAAGTATTTTTATATGTACTTTAAGAAAATAGCAAAAGGATTCAGCTTTAAGTGGGTTTAAATGTACTTAATAACCATGTGTAGGCCTACTGCAATATATCCTATTTTAAATATTTATATATTTAGAATTTTAAAATTTTCAAAATAAAGATATTTTGAAAAACATTAACATTTACAGTGTACCAACTTAATGTATTATAAACATTTGTCAACTATTATTGAGCACTGCCATAAGCATATTTATCTTTGCCATAAGCATATTTTAAACGGTTATACTACTTTAAAGGCTGTTGTCCGTTACATGTTAATTGTAATAGTATACTACTGGAATTTCCACAAGGATTTCAACATCATATTATTTGAAATGCACCATAAATCCATTTTCCAATGATACTTAAAAGTTTGCTATATATTTACTTGTGTTTAAATTTAATCAACATGTGTAACACACGTGAGGAAACCTGATTGGTTTCAAGGTCGCTGAACAGCTCTGATTGGTTCTTATGATAATGAGCTGCAGGCTCTCACCTGAGAGAAGCTGTTTAACAGATATGCTGTGCATACGAAGCCTATGTGCCTTGAATGTTAATAGTAGACTAATTTAAACTGCTAAATGATATATATATATTAGAGCGATCGTGTCACTTTAGAACACTTGGAAGAGACCATGCGATTCATATGCATTACTGTTTTTTCGATGCCTTTTTGAAACGTTTTGATGAATCATCTTTCATCGGAGGGATATAAATCTCTGAGATTTCACTAAAATATCTCAGTTTTTCTTTCGTGTGGCTTTTGGAACCCCGTTATTTTGTGACTCCAGGTAAGATTTGTATTTGATTAACTTTACTTTTCTATGCTAGTCGTATTTTTGATACAAAGTGTAACAGTGCGTCTTTTTCAATGCAGCTACATTCAGTTTGACCAATCAGACGCGATCAGATGAAGACGCTGCACGCAGAAGTTACAGGTAAGTTTTAAGTTGCTGTTTGCGTAAAGAAAATGTATGCTGTTTGCATAAATTAAAAAATAAACTGAAATCTGAATGCAGAGACAAGCGAAGAGTGTTTTAATGTCGTATCACCTCTGTTATAAAGATTTTTTTTTTGTAACTCAGTTTTCTTTATTGCTTCAAATATCAATATCAATGACTTTGTGATTGAACTCTGCTCACTGTAAATAGGGTTGTTGGGCTTCTTCTAATCTTATGTTTAGTGTGAGTGCTGCATAGTGACGACAGACAAGAGAATAAAATGGACACTCGTATGTCAAGCTTGATGACGATATGAAATTCTAATGAATATCAATGCAAATTATAAAACACTGTATATTCAATCATGGATGCAAAACTGTTACTCATTTGTTAATTTTATACAAATTCCTTTTTTCCCTTTCACAGATCCTGTGATAAAGCAGCCTTCAAATAGTAGTGTCTGAATTACAAGACCTCAGTTGCAGAAAATGCCAGTTGTGCTCAAAGAAGTGACCCTCCACTTGAAGATGTGACATTTAAACTCTTTTGTTTCTTTGTTTGGTTCAGGCATTTGCATGCTTACATTTGTTAAAAAAAATACACTTCACTTCTGTACTTTGTTTTTCAGTGACTTTTTCAGAAAATTGCATTGTAATTCTTATTCACTGATGTAAAATTCTGAAATGTTTTATTTATTTTAAAGTATTTTAGTCAAAAGATTAAATGCTGCTGTACTTTTTAACGTACTGTAAGAATATTTACATATTGTGTACACCATTACAGTGCATTAATTTTTTTAGATTTCAAAGTGTGTGTGTGTGTGTATACAGATAAAAACAGCTTTATAGTGTTATGCTAATGCATTTGTAATGACCTGAAATTGTATTGGAAATGTTCATAAAGCACATTAAAACAATACTTCAGATCGAACTGTAATAGCAGAAGTTTTAAAAGTACATTGTAAATGTATTTAAAGAAATACACTGAAATTGCACTAAATGTACTTAAAATGGGTCCATTTTAATTTAATATATTGCAAATAGCTTAAAACATGAACTTAAGTACATCTTGAAATACGCTGCTTGTACTTCAAGTTGTTTCAAAATAATACATTTAATATGCACTTAGTATAGTATAATTTTTAAAATATTAAATGTGTCCACAAAGCACAATTTAAATATATTTAGTGCCATAAAATACACTTTTTAAGTACACTTCCATAAAAATTGTGTGTATGATAGATGGTGTAATGAATGCGGACTCATAGTAAGATCCATTTGCAGCTTTTATTAAGGTGAGAGTGGTCGTACAGGCAGGGTCAATCAGGAGCGAACAGGAACAGGCAGAATCGTGGTCAAGGAACAGGCAATGATCAGGACAGGCAGATATCACTCACAGGTCAGTATACAAAGCAAGGGTCAGGACAGGCAGCAACGGGTCAATAAACAGGAAACAGTCAGGATCGGTAACAATAAACAGGCAGACAATAAACACAGGGAAATGTCACACAGGGTAAACAAGACCTCACAGTGAGGTGGTGTGAGTGAAAGTCCTTTATAGTCCTGTTAATGTACTGCAGCTGGGTGTGGTGATTAGTGATAGTGATTGCAGGTGATTGGCAGAGAGGATTATGGGTAATGTAGTCCGGGAACTGACAGGAACAGACGGTGATCATAACAGATGGCTTCAAATGTACTACAAGATGTTACTAAGTACATTTTTTTTAAATACAGATAGTATATTAAAAGCACATTTTAGTTCAAATTTATGGTGTCTCAAAATAGCAAAGTTGAGTACACTTAGATGTTCTTAAGATTATATAAAGAAGTACTAAAAAGAAGAGCTTTTAGTACATTAAATACAAAATAAGCGCATGGAAATAGAGCACTTTAAGTACATTATGGAAGTGTATTAAGTGTACTAAAAAAAGTGTATTTTACTGCACTTTTTTTGATCTGGGATTGCTTGGAATATGCAATGGAGCTGATTTGCACTTATAGTAAGTAAGTTATTGGCAGATCTGAGGGACCTATAGGAGCGGAGTTCAAGTAAATAAGATCAGAGATATAAGATGATGCTTGTCCATTAAGATCTTTAAAAACAGCAACATCTTTAAATTGAATTCTGAAAAAGACAAGCTAAAACTGGAGTGATATGATCATGTTAACAGTCTAGCTGCTGCATTCTGGACCACCTGCAAATGTGCCAATGAGGATTGAGAAAGGCCAAGGTACTGCGAATTACAATAGTCCGGCCGTGATGTGAAAAATGCATGAATAACATAAATCATCACTTTCCTTTCCAGATTATTCAAGTCTGGAAATGATTCTCATTTGATAGAAGCTGTTTTTAACTACTGAGCTAATTTGTTTTTCAAGACAAAGCTCAGAATCAAAGATAACACCTACATTTTTTGCATGTGATGTAATATATGTTAAAGTAATTAAAGTAATTGTCTAAGTAATTGGCTATAGAATCTCTGTTTTTGGAGGATCCAAAAATAATCACCTTAGTTGTCATATATACATAGTTATATAAGTAGTTACTGAAGTACACAGAAACATACACAGGACAAATCCAAACATTATCCTGAATGTGTGTGAAAACAACGTGAATGTACTGAAATGTGTCTGTGCAGAAATACAGCATGTGATCAGTGCGTCGAGAGAGAGAGAGAAAGAGAGAGAGAGCGCTCATACATGATTTGTTTGAATATAACGGACTAAAATAATGGACAAAATATCTTAATAGAACATGATCTTTACTTAATGTTGCATAATTTTGACTCATACAGTGTATTGTTGGCTATTATACAAATATACCCGTGTGACTTATGACTGGTTTTGTGGTCCGGGATCACATTTAATGGAAACACTGAATTTTAAAGTGATGTTGTCTTACGGTGTGGAACGGCATGAAGGTAAGTAATAAATGACAGAATTTTGATTTTTCTGTGAACAAACCCTTTAATTACAAGTAACCAGCCCTAAACCAAACCCTAACTCTTGCTCTACAGTAAGTCCACTTGAATGAAACGACTGAGTGAATTCAGAGTCTGCGTTCCAGTTCGTTTTTTAAATGCCCTTCCCTCGCTAATTTCACAGATTTTGTGCTGCTATTTAACAATCATTTGAAACTAGAAATTCATTCAGCATCTGCAAACCTTAATTAAACAATTTCATGATCAAGGAATTTATACCTGAATGATATTATGCTGGAATGAATGAACTCTGTAATATTATCTGTAAGATTATACTTCTGTATATTCTCTATATCTGTAGAGCTGGACATATTAATGATGATCAAATGACTGAGTTCAGTTGTGAGAATAAAACCAACCTGTTTGTTCCTCAATGTCTTCATGTTTCACACTGAATGTTTCTTCAATCTTCATATCTTCAGTCTCATCTTTATTAAACTCAATCTTCATTTCTTCAGTCTCCTCTTTAATAATCATCTTCATATCTTCAGTCTCTTCTTTATTAAACTCAATCTTCATTTCTTCAGTCTCCTCTTTAATAATTATCTTCATATCTTCAGTCTCTTCTTTATTAAACTCAATC
Organism: Chanodichthys erythropterus; assembly: GCF_024489055.1. NCBI lineage: Eukaryota > Metazoa > Chordata > Actinopteri > Cypriniformes > Xenocyprididae > Chanodichthys > Chanodichthys erythropterus. The sequence continues at coordinate 69,367,664 of NC_090223.1, read as the reverse complement.
TTCATTTCTTCAGTCTCCTCTTTAATAATCATCTTCATATCTTCAGTCTCATCTTTATTAAACTCAATCTTCATTTCTTCAGTCTCCTCTTTAATAATTATCTTCATATCTTCAGTCTCTTCTTTATTAAACTCAATCTTCATTTCTTCAGTCTCCTCTTTAATAATTATCTTCATATCTTCAGTCTCTTCTTTATTAAACTCAATCTTCATTTCTTCAGTCTCCTCTTTAATAAACTGTAAGTAGAGAATAATTAAACAGAGTTAAAAGTCTTCAATGACCTAATGTTGGAATAAAAAAAAAAACCACTCAAAACTAACACTGCAAATTAATAAACTTCATATTTAGATAATTATGATCTACATTTGGTATTTAACGAGTTATAGATTATATTTAAATGATTACTCTTTAATGAAAACATGTTAGTTAGTTTGTAAGTGTTTGTTGTTCTCATTCATGTTCGAACAGCACAAGTCGTGATTCAGTGAATCATTTATCAAAGTGTTTGATTCAATTGACTGAGTTGAAAAGTTCAGTTTCTCCATCATTACTCTCCAGAGACTGAACTCGTGTTCATGATAAACTGATTTATGATTTATATATAGAGAGAAATGAGACGCAGGTTTACTGTTTCTCATCAGTGGATGAGTTTTACTCACGCCAAAATCCTTCATTACAGTTAGATAAAGAATCACAATGTTACATTAAATAGTAAATAAACTCATTAAACATCGCTGGTAAAACTATTAAAACTACAAAACTGTTTCCGTCGATTAAAACAGCTTAAATCATTAAAACAATCCTTTATTCAGCAGAATCACAGCAGATGCAGGAGTGCGGTGCAGTCTTATGACGTCATGTCGCTACTCCAAAATAAAAGTCATGCATTGTCTTCAATCACAGAAGTGTACAGAAATCCAACTATTTTACAAGATAATTTTTATATATATATATATATATATATATATATATTAGATATATATAATCTTATATTATATATTTTTGTTACATTTTTACAAAAAATCTTCTGATTTAACCTTGAGATTTGAAGTATTAGATAGCTTAGATATTTGCAACACTATTTACAATGAAACTAATAATCAGTAAAAATCAATCTGTAGTTATTAATAGAATAACGAGACACAAACCGTCATGTTTGGCCCCATTTATTTATAATCACAGTGCACACATACAAACTTTTAGTCCAAAAGTGCGCACATTTGTAGAAATACACGTTTACCTCAGATTTCATTAAAGAGAATATAAGCCGGGCCTTACTCAGGGTTTCATAATTACCCTGGTCAGAAAATGTTGTTAGTTTGGGGGTACCCCCGTATGGTCCCCTAGAAAATTTAGATTTCCCTGGTGTACATATGTGCCTTTTTAAGACGTTTTAAATGGGTGGTTCAGTGTTTTTTTCTAGGCTTGTTTCTGGGGCAGTTTAACATGTTTTTTTTTGAAAATGCTGTATTTTTCATATATTTTACCTTTATTCTGCATTCCCTACATTCGTTCACTATTTACCCACAATCCTCTCTGATTTTGAATGTACATTCAATGTACACTCGTTAAAGCTGCGTTAATTTGTCAAGTGTAAAGTATAATTTTTTATTAATTAGAACAACTTTGTAAAGATATTTTTAAGCGAAATGATACACGTTTATATCATAAAATATATACTTATTATCATATGATAATTTGGTCGATTTTTCTCATATGTTAGTGAACTGTTGTACAGTGTATTTAACCTACGTCTTAGAATGTGATGTATTGACGAATTTTTATTTGCTTTATGAACGGATGAGGATGAGGATGTTAGGCAGCTAATTTTAAAAAGAACTCGGTTCGGTCATCTGTTTTCTGGGCGGAGATATGCTGCCCAGCAAGGATGGGAGTGAGTTTTAGGAATATATATATATATTTGTTGAGGTTTTATTAATGTACATTTATTAATGTGTTAAATCATTACATGTACTACAGAACAGTTCTGAAGGAGATGGGCCTGCTGGGTGTGGTATCCCCCTCTAGGGGGATAACTATTTTATACAGATTTGCTGTACACCTTTGTGGAATCTAATTTTTTTTTAAATAATTCATTAATTATACATTTGTAAATGTGAAGAGACACCAAAAAAAAAAAAAAAGTTTTATCCCTGAATTCGATACACATAAGGTATCAGAAAACATTTTTACAGATCTCAAGCTAGCACAGACCGGACCAAACATAACATTATGCACATTTAATCCACAATCCATCTCTGTATAGTGCCAAGATCATGTGCTTGTTTGATTTAAACATTTCACCATCTGTGAGAATTTCATCATTTTCAGATTGAGCTCTATTAAGAGTATCCCAGACATCTTATTCCTTGCCAGCTTTGCAGCAAAGGAAGCAAGGGAATGTATTGGAATGAAATAATTTTGTCATTTTCTTGTTTATTAAGGCATATCTTGATGGGTTTTTATCATTTTCAGCTCTTTGAGGCAGTACTGGTCCAGCATCCATTCAGAGCTAATGTTTTTAATGCATTGCTCAAAAAACATGACCATAGTTTGTTGTTTCTGCCAGAATATGGACTACTGCTTGTTTGTTGTTCCTGTGATTTGATGATCTTGCTGTATGTCATTCAACTCTGCCTGTATAATAATTGACACAATTATGACAGAAATAACAATGACAACAATTATTTTTTTGGAAAGTAAATAAAAACACTACCAAAATGTATATTTATATATTTTTTACATTCTTCCCAGTAAGTATTGTATTGTATAAAGTATTGTTACAGGGTATTACATAAGTAGACAGTAGCCTACTCTTTCAGTGTTTCACCTGAGACAAAAATACCCCTCCCCGTACCATTAGTCAAGGTATTATCATGGTAAACGTAACCTTGCAGTCTCGTGATACAGAGAATCACATTTGTTGACACTATAACGTTATACTACGGGCTTGTACGGTTTTAGGCTTATACTACATTTTTATTTCTGAGCTCAGTCCTTATGTAAATCAAACAGTCACTTCTTATTGCCTGTCTGATTTCACAGCGAACTTTTGTTACTCAGCTAAGGTTACTGACACTTTCAGGACAACCAAATACCATGCAAAAGTACACTTACAGCGTTGGGTGATGATCCACTTTGTTGTGTTAGTGATTTAAATATTGTCGGTGTAGCCTCATCCTTTAGGCGTGTTCCTGTGCAGGTATAGTCCTCCGGTGTGAAATGCTCGGAGCAAACACGCCACTTCTTCAGAGTCATCAACGGTGTTTTTGGATTCTTGTTCAAAGCAGCTAACCAAGCTCTCCGCTGTATGTGGTGAGCTGGAATTCTGTGAAACATGACGGCACTATATACCTTCTCCTTCTTATCACAACCCTTTACGATGCAAGTTATAACCATGATTGTCCACAAACTATCTTCCTACAACCTGATACTTGGTCAACTCTGCTCAAACTATTACTACTGGTGCAGGTCACGTTGGTTCTACTGACGGAGATGAGAGGGAGCGGGGGCCGGTGAGAGGACTTTTCACGAGTGAAGATATTACTGCGCCAAGTCAAAGTGCTCCCGAGCACTTGCTATGGTATTCCGCCATACAATATAGTTATCCATTTTACACGCTTAGAAAAGCGCAACGTTTTGTTTTGTGTCACCGTCCTAGGTCGAGTTACACTACTCGAGTAACTGTATTTAAATAGGGAAAACGTGGAGGTGTTTGGTAGCTTCTCTGCTTGGCCCCTATTGAATGAACTGGGCTAAGCTAAGTGCTAACAAAGTTTCGCGATTTAGTGCACGCACTGAGACGAGAGAGGTATGTATCAACTCGTCTTAGTTAAGGGAATAACATAGTTTAATATGAAAAAACTCATGTATTTTTATTGTAAAATTAATGACAGATTTAAAAAAAAATCTAAATATATATTAACGTTTTAATCAAAATAAATTAACATCATATCAAAACAATGAAAACAGCAGATTTTTGAACATAACTGCACATATATCCCAACAACAAGCAATAAGCCTTTTCTCTCAAATAACAGCTCAACACGTTTTTGGCAGTTCAGCCATACATCTTGCTCTCAGTTTGTTTTTAAGGCTGTGGGCATTATGTCTGTAGTAATATCCCTTATCTCCATAGCCATGCCATGTTAGAGCTATCACTAGACCTTGCTCAGTCTGACTCGCCTTCTTCACTGGGACAGGGAGGGGTGCAGTTATGGGGAGACTGGGGTGCTGCTGACTCATCTGTTGTTAAGTCTGCTAAAAGGGGTATGGACAAAGATTTAATATGAATATCTTGCTAAATGTTTCCCTGCACTGATTAAATGTTGATGAAATGTAGGTTAACACTAACCTGCAGCTAGCTAGCTTATTTCACTATGGACAACCTCTTCCACTCTGAGGCGTATTTTTTTAAGATTTCCACCTGAATTTGACATACCAAAGTTTAAATGTTCACCCTTCACACATACAGTGAGAGAAATGTAAAATATTGGTGTCATTGTACAGAAAACCCCTCAAAATAACAAAATCAGATTGTAATACTTCAGAAATAACATTGTATGCATTTAAAATACTGTAATAAGCACTTAATTTTTTTTTTTTTTTTCAAAATCCTGTCTTCGAAAATCTGTAATTCAGGTTCTGTTTGCTCTAGGAACCTGCTGTTTTCTTTAATTCCACTGTGTGACAATTTGTACCAGAACATTTTTTTTAATCTATCATCTTCTAAACAGAAGTTATTGAAATGTAACTGAAGGGAGGCAAAATTATATTTTAGTGTATACAAGTGTCCTTTGGATTGTCCTTTGCAAAAACATGTTTTACAGACTGCATTACCTCAAAAATCCTATTTTTATTATATGGTATAGCACTTTATTTTATTATTTATTGATTTTCATCATTTTCATCTTTGTCTCTAAGATGCAAGATTTTGTTTAGCGTTTTACACATGTTTTTCTTCTTTCAGGTGACACAAGACAATATAACATAAAATAAAATGTATGTGATCTTTAACAATGTATAACATGATCTACATCCTCCACATTTTTATCATTCTGTGCATCACTATAATATTTTGTCCCTTCCTCAGGCCTGTCTTGGAGATGTGAGGCTGAGGACCATCTGTGCCGGTCGTCCATGATCTCATGCAGCATCTGAAACAAAAATAAAAGTTGTTAGTTGTTTACATTATAAAATATATATATTTCACGATTTAACTTTAGACGTCATCATGACAAACAGGACATTTGGACAGCATTTCTCATGAAAAAGTGGATAAGTATTCATACACAGCACAGATCATAATCAGAGAGCATGTTTTTAAATAGAGTTGTTTTCTAAATAAAGTTTGAGGACGCTTGGTGGTGAAGCTCTGCTTCATCATGGTGTTTTCGGCAGCAGAAAGCGGAAAGAGGCAAGACCATACCATCTACAATGCCTTATCGCAGAAGAGGCTGTTGCTCATCCCTCGTGTTGCCTTTGCCACGAGCCTGCTGTTATTAGCTTGGTTTTCAATAATATTAAACTTTCATTACCCAGGGTCGGTTTGCTGAGAATTAATGCTCAGTGGCGAGCTTTATAAGCTAAGATGCATGTCTTGTGGAATGATAGAAAACTTGGATACCCAGATGAAAACCACATTAATGAGAAAAGTAAATGAAGGATCATTGTGCTGTGAGGTGATAGTGCTAAACACTGAGCTACTGTGCAGTAAAATCAAATCAAAGTACATTTGCAATAGCTTAAATTATTCACCTGAAATAATGTATTATATTAGAGTGTTTTTTTTATTTTCTCTGTAGGTGCAGAGAGTGTCTTCCTGAGGATTGGTTCTGTGGGGACTGTGATGTATTGCATCTCAAAAACAGCCTCTCCACAACAGGGAAAGTGTGATTCATGGGGTTTTTGAAGCCATTCCTCCAACCTCATGCATCATTAAATATTGGATATTGCACCCATGAGCAAGGTACGTTCACATGAAAGTCCTAATCACAGAAGCTGGAATGTCACTCAGAGAGCACCGGTTCATCTATGTGAAGTTGTAGAACAGTCTTCTGCAGGTGAGGGACCACAAGAATGAAGTGCAAGATGCCTACACAGTATGAAAAACAGTTAAAAGCATCAATACAGAAATAAATGTACATATTTGTAGTAATTAAATCCCCTCAGTCTGTTGACAGCAATTAAATGAGCTTTAAGTGTCAATTTACATCAGATCTGAAGACATCAGCATAATAAATGAGGTGAAAACAGGAACTATTGACATGAAATAAAGAGTGTGAGATGATCTGCTGATGATCTGAATGTCTTGTTGAATGATTGTTGATAGTCTGAGGATCATCTCACGTTATTCTGAGTGTTTGCTGTTAGAAACTGATTATTGGAGTCATGATATGTGAGAAAATCCTATAAACTGCTCTAGTGAAAGACAATACTGTTATTTCTCACAATATGACATTAATAATGCAAAAACCAACACACACTCACCATCATCAACCACTAAAGATGAATAACTACAGCAATATGATATGAATTGAAAGTTTGATTTTCTAATAATAAGTACATTGATTGCAGGAGTGAAATTGGATCAGAAGAGACAATGATCACAAAACCTTTCGAAATAAAGAGCAGCACAAAGTAGAGTTAATAATACAGAATCATGTCATATTTAAGATATCAAAGCAGTGATCTGTATTAAATCCAGTATAATCACCAGTATAGGCTACATGTAGATTAGAGAGGAAGAATTAAAGTGTGAACTCAATGTAAATGAAATACACTAAAATGAGTTTTCAGAAATATAAACCAGAATGAGAGTCTGAGGAGTGAAAGGTTTCCTCAGATGAACTGCATTAAGTGAAGATTATAGAGTTTTTTAGCTTAAGCTGATTTAAGTTTTATCTGCTTTGTATCGTCATGACCAATAAAAAAGTGTTTTATTGTTTGAGACTTTACTTAAACTGAGTCTCAAGACAGAAGCACAGGAGACTCTTCTCCATCATTCCTGAAGATCTTCAGCTGCGGCAGGTGAGAACTTTATGATTGAGGCAGATCTGACTATCCTGACCCTACCTGATTAATCACAGGGTTAAAGCTGAATGATTAAAAGACACGGTGACTGACAGTATATGTGACATTTGTGTGTGTTTTGTAATATTTATGTTGTGTAATCTGCAGATTAATATGAGCTTTGTTCATTTTGAACTTTGACATCCCACATTTAAACTCCTCAGGATTGTTTTTGGTGTTTCATATCAGGCTCACCTGTAGAGCATGTGTTGGGACTAACCCAGCATCCAAAGATGAATTAATAAACTCTTGAAAACTGGGACCAATTTCAGAGAAAGAAACTCTGAGGGAACAACATCAAGTGAGGCGGAAGTTATTTTCATCCGGTTAACCAGATCACTCAGATCCTTTAAAGAAACATGCTGAAAACGATAAAAGCACCGGAGTAGCCAGTGAATTCAGAGTCAGATCTGGGAACTGTGAAGTGAAGGAAGAACGAATGACTATCACGTTGTCAGAAAAAAACTAAAACATTTCTCATAAAGTTCAGCCGAGGCTTCCTCATTGAACTGAATTATTGATTTAATTGTGGTAAATAAAATCTTAGGCCTTTGATGATGTATAGCAATATATATTGCAATATATATATATATATATATATATATATATATATATATATATATATATATATATATATATATATATGTGCTTCTGTCTTGAGGTTCAGTTTAAGTAAAGCTCTCTGTCATTGGTTGTTGATACATCATATGATCATCCAGACTGGATGCTGACTGGTGGGAAGTTTAACTTGACAGAGAGTAGCTCATGATGGCAGCTGTTATTAGTCCAGCTTGTGAAAGAAAAAGATAAAAGTTTTCAGAAATATGAACCAGAATGGGAGTCTGTGGAGTAAAAGGCTTCCTCAGATGCATTAGTGTAGAAGATAAATGATCGAGGGACGCGTAACAGCATCTCCAATATTGCTGGATAATGCTAGATTATAGAGTTTAAGATGATTTAAGTTTTAACTGCTTTGTAACATATCCAATAAAATAAGTAGTTTTATATTTCTTAAAACTCATTTTAGTGTATTTCATTTACATTGAGTTCACACTTTAATTCTTCCAGTATAATCACCAGTATAGGCCACATGTAGATTAGAGAGGATTTAATACAGATCACTGCTTTGATATCTTAAATATGAGATGATTCTGTATTATGACGACAACTCTACTTTGTGCTGCTCTTTATTTTGAAAAGTTTTCTTCTGATCTAATTTCACTACTGCAATCAATTTACTTTTATTAGAAAACCAAACTTTCAGTTCATATCTATCATATTGCTGTAGTTGTTTAGCAGCAGTGGTTGATGAAGATGATGGTGTTTTATTGGTGTTTTATCCATGTCATGTTGTGAGAAATAACAGTATTGTCTTTCAGTAGAGCAGTTTATAGGACTCCAATAATGTGTTTCTATCAGCAAACACTCAGAATAAAGTGAGATGATCTGCTAATGGTCTGAATGTCTTGTTGAATGAGTGTTGATAGTCTGAGGATCATCAATATTAACCGAGAAACTGCTGAAAACACTCTTTATTTCATGTCAATAGTTCCTGTTTTCACCTCATTTATTATGCTGATGTCTTCAGATCTGCTGTAAATTGACACTTAAAGCTCATTTCATTGCTCTCAACAGACTGAGGGGATTTGTGGTGTTTATGTCTGCTTATTTCAGTCTTTATGCTTTCAACTGTTTTTCTTACAGTTCTTTACAACTTTTCTAGACATCTGTCAATATTTTAAGGAAGAAACAATAAAGTTTAATTTATAACTTTTTGTTTCTAATTCTTCCTCATTTGCTTTACGATAGATGGATATAAATGATTAATGCAATTAGTTTAAGAGTGAAATACAAAAGGGGTTAATATAGCAACAAAAAAAACAAAGAAAGAAAAAGAAAGAAAACAATTTGTCAGGCATATTTAGAATAAGAATCATTTTCTGACATTCAAACACTGTATTGAAGGATCAAAATACTCTTTAATTGTCATTTTAAATCTTTATACTTTTAAAATATAACAAAATTTAGTATGATCTCTTACTCCTTTATATACTTTATTAAGTACTGGTCAAAATAAATGTTGTTTCATTTTTAAATATTTCTGTTACACTAAATGATAATGACATTAAAACATTTGGTTTTCACAAAAGTAATTTGAAACATAAAAATAGACACTTGCATTTAATGGGTTTTCTATTTGAATTTGCTTTTGTACATTTAATTTGATGCAGATACTAAAAATTAAAACCCTATAAAAACAAACACAGTAACTGATATTTTTGATTTGGGCAGATCAGCTCCTCCAACCAATCTGTAGTTCAGTCAGTGAAGCTCCTCCCACTGCAGTTAATCAATAAATGTTGGAATATTCCCATCAGAAGAGCATCAGAGCATCAGGAAGAGCTGAAACCAGTAAAGACTGAGTTTATTAAAGAGGACAGTGAGAACATGAGTGATCCAGAACCTGCAGAATGAAACACACTGAAGATACTGAAGAACAAAGAGGTTGGTGTTTATTCTTCATTCATTCATGATGCTGAACAACATTCATGTTCTTGCACATTTAGATAAACTATCAAATACATACTGAACTTTTAACGACAACATTCATGTTAGAAAGATTCGCTGTTAAACTATGAAATGATACATAATGTTCTTTTCTAGATCAGTAAAGGGAAGTTTGAGAAACTGTCATACTGATTTTCAACATCAGATCAATCTAAATATTTACGTATTTTACATTTGTTTCATATCTGGTTCACTATTTCCAGGAGTGTTTCTAGAATTTAGGCATTTTCAATACAGTTTTCAACACTGTTATTTTTAGGAATAAACTGTAAACACCAAAATGTATGAAATAAATGAACTTTCCAGAATGACTGACAGGGTTGTGAGTGTAACTTGAGCAAAATCTCTTCTTACAGTAACTTTGGTAACAGGGTTGATGAATGCAGTCATTCATTTGTGTAAAAACTGAGACAATGGATTGAGATTATTTTCTTGTCCTCCCATCATGCTCTGACACTTCTTGGCCATACCGATAGATGTGTATTTCTATATTTTGGCTGTTTTTTTTGTTTTTTTTACATTCAAGAAATATAGTTGAGAATGTCTATTTCATAAATGTTTATTTGCACTACTGTTTCTGACTACCATCTTTCATTTATATGGCATTTATTATCTGCATTTTTATCTTATTTAACTTTATTAATAACATAAATATGTTTATTTGCACTACCATTAAGCATAAGCGCCACATACTGTCAGGGAGTGAATTTGCACGTTCACTGTGCATCACCAGTGAAAATCGCTTGGGTGTGAACACAAAAAACGTCTCGAAAAACACTGGCGATAAATGCGTGCAATATTCGTCCCGGTGTGTACAGGCCTTCAGGGACATCTGCAACTAATTTATGCAAATGCATCAAAATGATCGTAATGTTTTGTAGCAGTTGTCTATCACAACAAGTCTCAATTTTATCACCTTTAACTTCATATTTCTCTCTTTAAATTATTTTGATTTACTGAAAGTGAAATTACTTTTTTCTCTTTTATTTCAGAGCTGATGGAAGTAAAGGAGGAGAGTGAAGAACTGAGTGAAGTGGAGGAGGAACATCATGACAAACCTGGAGAAAAACCTTTGAGTCGCTCAAAGACTAAAAATACATTTTTAAAGAAAAGAAGAGCCAAGAAATCTACAAACTGCACTCAGTGTGGAAAGAGTTTCACAACCAAACAAAGTCTTGATGTTCACATGAGAATTCATACTGGAGAGAAGCCGTTCACATGTGATCAGTGTGAGAAGAGTTTCTCAACCAAACAACATCTTAAGGAACACATGAGGATCCACACCGGAGAGAAGCCGTTCACATGTGATCAGTGTGGGAAGAGTTTCACACAAAGAGGAAATCTTAAGGAACACATGAAATTTCACACTGGAGAGAAGCCGTTCACATGTGATCAATGTGACAAAAAATTTCTAGGGTCATCAGACCTGAAGAAACATCTGAGAGTTCATATAAAGGAGAAGCCACATTCATGTTCTGTGTGTGGAAAGAGTTTTTCACATCTGTGTTATTTACATCAACATGAGAAAATACATACTAGTGTGAGAGAGTACATGTGCTTTGAGTGTGAGAAGACTTTTACTACAGCAAACCATTTAAAACGTCATGAGAGAATTCACACTGGAGAAAAACCTTACAAGTGTTCACACTGTGACAAGAGATTCAGTGATTCATCAACTCTGAAAAGACATGAGAGGATTCACACTGGAAAAAAGCCTTATAAGTGTTCACAGTGTAACAAGAGATTCAGTCAGTCATCATCTCTGAAAACACATGAGATGATCCACAGCAGAGAGAAGCCGCACACGTGTGATCAGTGTGGAAAGAGTTTCTCTTTTAAAAGTCACCTGAAGATACACATGAAGATCCATGCAGAGGAGAAACCACATCTCCACAGTCTGAAATGAAGTAGTTCATTTTTATGTGCTGAACAAAAAAATTCTTCTGTGTAACTTAGCTTTGCTCTCTGAACAGTGGCAGCCTGCAGCTGAATTTTTGTGATCACTGAAGCCCTGGGTATACTTCGGCCGTCCTCGTTTGTGAATCTGACATTCATAATTTTCGTCAAGCAGCAGGCTCATGGCCAGCCGCACACCCCGTCCGCAGGCAGCTCAAATTTCAAGACTGTGCAGATGGTGCACATGCACAAGCAAGACGGAAGAGTCCACTAGGTGGCAATACGCACAGTACTTAGCACAATGTGCAGTCGTCAAAGAAGAGTGTGAAAAGCGATTCAAAAACAAGACAAACTCAGAGGCATGCTTTCCCCATCATTTTTAATTCCTGTTCTCTTGGTGCATCTTCTGAACTATGTTGCAATGGTGGATGCACTATTTTTCTTCTTCGTTCCTACCCAGCGAATGTCCCATTGATGACATGATGTCTGGTAATACTAAAGAAAATGTTTTATTGTGCATGTGTCAAACTTGGTGATCCACGTGCATCCGTGGTTTAGTATACTTTGAAAGATGTAATTGAAAGATGATGGACACGAGACACGGCTTGCACACTCAACTGTGCGCGAGATGGAGCAGAACGTGGGAGATGACATATACCCGGGCCTTAACCACTTCAAATTGTAGTGGACTGGAGCTGACGGCTCACTTTGGGGAAAATACTGTCCCCCATGTTATTATGTCTAGACATGTAGTTTAACTGTTGCTGGTTGATGTGAGAGGCATTCTGGGATACCTGGCTGTCTCAAGTCCCCTCTCGATGTATCCTCGATAAAAGTCGGATCAAGAACAAATTCGGGGATTTGAACTGTACTTGTCTGTTCTTGTGAAACGTCATCAGCTGCGTCCCGAGTACTGATCCAATTCAAAGTTCACATCTAGCCAAGAACGCATATTAAATAATGGATATCTAATGAATGAATGAGGCATTTATATAGCACTTTACTATGTACTACTGTACACCGTAAGTGCTTCACAATCACATCAGGGGTCGCTCCTCATCAACAACCTGGATAATTCAACAGCAGACACAGAGCAACAGCACCAAGATCAAATCTGTGGTTTATTGATAAAGAAAGCTCCTTTTTGAAAATTTGATCTGACGTTGTCGGAGTTGTGAGATCCAGACGATCACTGGGCATTCAGCGCTCATGTACACCGCCAAGAGCAGCCTTACCTCGGCTAGTCCTTCTGATGTTTGCCGCTGACTCTGATGACTCTGTAGTGGTTAAACATGAGATATAAATCATCTTTTGTATATGTAACAGGCAATCTTTGGTCTCATTAATATATAATTTGTTCCCTGGAAAATCGTTTTGGCTGAGGGTAAAGTTTCATAACTTTATATATTTAGGCTATTTAACTTTACCGTTGTAGTCCATTAGAGCGCTACTTTGAACGTTTGACTGAACTGTTTGCTTAAATTTTTACTGTAGCTTCTTATACCTGTAAATGTAAATGTACCTTTTGCTTATATTTTTATAATGACTGTTATTGATCATTAAAACTGACATTTCTCCTCTGGCGAACAGTGCTTTGTGATAGGATCGCAACATTTAAAGTATTTAATCCAGTTCCATCCAGTTGAGGATCGTATTCATCACGCTGGTATGGACGGTCTGTTGAGGAATTGTGGCACTGGCTGTCATGTTGATGAGGCCTTCACAATGGGTGATCTAGTTGACTCGGTCTCTGCTGATACTGATCTCTGCCAGTTAATCTTGCTCAGTCGTAAAAGCCCTGACAGGAAGCGTGTTGTCGTCTATGAGAGAGAGAAAGAACTTTTTGCCCACTAAGAGTCAAATTAACAGTTTAAGTTGTGTCATAGTACTTCATCCAACACAAAAGATACTGGCAACAACTTTAGATCGAATCATCAAGATTTCTCCTCAGCCTGCAGATCTGATGCTCCTCAGCCTAAAGGTATCTTGCAAGTATCATACATTTGAACACTAAACAGCAATTAAGTATTGACTTGTAAAACAAACCTTTGTCAGCAAAGGTGTTTTATTAACGCGGAAACTGATGATTCTTTTCCAGATTGTCTTTGAGATTTTCCTATAGCTCTATTAACAGTTCCACTTCCGGTTCAACTCTATCATTGCTCATTCTTACCTACGTATGTGTGTGACCTTCATGTATGTTATGTGTTTGTTAGTTAGTTAATAAAGATTGTGCACAATACATGTTTGGTTCTGACTCCGTCTGCTAATAAATTGTCTCTTAATTGATTTAGATCCTGACTACGCGCTCTGAGTTGTACTGTACAATAAGAACGTTGCTTTTCCATAACCTGGAAATGAACATTTCTTAGAATTAATAAACAATCAACACTGAGTGTTCACTGGACGAACACGTTAATTGATTGTAATATTAACCTTAATGTAGCTACATCCAGTTAATCCAATTAACTGATTTACATATTCATAATTAATGATGAGTTATGAATAATTATTAATATTTCCCCTTTGAGTTAATTCGCTACACAAGCATCAATATCAAAGGACATGATGGATGAAGGTGTTCATCAGCTGCTTCATCAGAATAAAGCCGCAGAATTGGCACAGCTGTGTTGAGATGGCAGCAAGACTGTAAATGCCTGATTGTTAGATCAATACATTTGAATAAAGCTTTGTTTTGTGTGTTGTTGATTTGTATATGCATTTATTTATTGTCATTATTGCTTTTATTAATTCTTTTACTTTTTTACTACGCTATTATCAGTGAATTAACAATGAATTAATGCATGAATTGACTGTAAATGGAGATGTATTCACATCAGCTGTATTTGTCTAGTGTGTGTTCATGCATAGCTGTCATATGACAAAACATTACATTTTGCTTGTTTTACTAAATAAGTAAAATGAAAAGTAATGTAAGTTTTGGTTTATCAGCATTATTATTATCAATATTATTGTGTGTAAATTTTGGGGTGGGCTAGCAAAGCAATTCATTCTGGGGTAATCTTAATTTTGAGTAGTTTATACTTGCATTTTTAAAAATTTATAAAATCAGCCTTCTCCAATTGTGAGATCTTCGAGCAGTTTTGCCGACATCTTCATTGGCTTCAGAAATTGCTAACAATGATGAAAACCGAACTAGGTAGGGTTGTGGAGTTACTGGTGCTATAGTTCTGTGCTTTTTATTGTATTTTTGTATTTTTATTGCAGGAGCAGGACCTATAATAACATACAAGATCAGGGAAAATACCATAGTTTAATCTTTACCAATGAACAATAATAATGACAAAAAACAAACAAAAAAACTTCTTGTATACATCATAGTTTGCAATTATATACACAGACATAAAGCATGATGACAAGGTTAAATATTTTTAATACATCATAATGCATAAAAGTTTTTATTTATAAGCCTGAGGGATGAAACTAGAGCTAATTCACCAAGAAAAAGGAAAACGTAAAGGAGATTTATGCCACTTTTGCTTGTGGATGAACATTTTTGTATATAAGATAAAGAAATTAACACATTCACGCGAATTTGGGTTTTCGTAACAAAATATAAACTCACATTAGTAGTTAAAAATATAAGAACTTTAAATCAACCCAAAATATATTTGTTGCTACAATTACAACAATTACAAAATTACTGGGCATCTGTTTTTTTCAACAAGACCACAAAATAAGCAGTTTAGTCAATATCAAGATATTTACAGACAGATGAATTAAACCTGTCACTCATATCATTTTAAGTTGTTGCGCCTGTGATAACGTCGTCACATGATAATATCACCATGGCAGATTATGTCCAGATCTCATTCATACTCAACAAAATTTGGCTATTAAGTACCTACACTTTTAGCCCTCTTTAAGTAAGTACTTATTGAAATTAAGTACTCTCTGAGTAGGCAGTTTCGGACGCAGCCTCTGTGTCAGACCAACCTGAGGATCCATTTATCCAGCTCCAATACCTCCAGATCTTCTTATACAAGTAGATCAAACTTCTGATTGGTTTATGAGGTACAGCTGATTCAATCACATTACAGCCTCGACTCACTGGCTGCATCCTGGAAAATTCTGCCTTCATTTTAAGAAAGGAAGACATCAAGGCACATCCAAATCCAATGTTAGCTTCACTTCCTGTCTCATGAGATACATTCCTCAGATCGATTTTTGAAAGAAGCATAGATGTATCCTTACCTGCCTTTGATATCCCACAATCCTGTGCTTTCCATTCTGTGACAGTTGAGCTAGAAAAATAAAGATGGCATCCGAAAGTTGTGTTTGCTGCTCAGTTTGTGTATAAATATAGGATTTTGTCCAACATTTAAATTTTGATATCAAGAAATTACTACTGTAGCTATTAATTATATGCGCTATTTTAATTGTGCTATTTTGCTGTAGATCATTAAACTGTTACGCTGCCTCAGAAGTCTGTCTGAAATCAGTTTCGTGAGGTGCCTTCATGCAAAAACGCTGCTGTACAAGTCATTCTCTTATAAGACAGTAAGGCAGCTGCAGGTTTTCAGATGCAGCCATTGAATCATTTCAGAACAGCATTTTATCAATGGAAACTCCAAAAATAGATCAACCCATGATCCATGTTTAAAGTTAAAATGAATCAATTCGGTACACACATTTAACAGCCCGATACTTACAAAAAAAGTCTCTTGGAGCGAAAGCTCAAACCGAACAGGAAGTCAGATGTCTTGAATTAACTTGCCATTTTTTGCCATTTTCCAGATGTTGTACTTTAACAAACTCCTCCTAGAGCCTTTATCAGATCAATATCATTTTTGGTCAGTCTAATCTAAAGGCCTTTGTGACGTTAAATCGTGAAAATATAGAGTTTTCGCTGAAGGGTGTGTTCGTGGCGGCCTGACAAACTTTGATGTTTCACCATGAAACAGGAAGTTCTTGTAACTCGAGTATACAATGTCCGATCTGCCCCAAACTTTACATGTTTTATTAGAGTCCTGACCTGAAGATATCAACATGGCAATATTCAGTTATAGTCATATCGCCACCTGTGGGCAACAGGAAATAACATGTTTTATACTGTGATTAACTCCTCATAGAGATTTAACCAGATCAACATCAAATGTTGTCAGTCTAATCTCAAGACCTTAGCGATGATAAATTTCAAAGATCTTGAGTTTTCGCTTAAGGGCATGTCCGTGGCGGCCTGACAAAGTCTGATGTTTTGCCATGAAGGAGGAAGCTGTTGTAACTCAAGCATACTATGTCCGATCTGCTCCAAACTTCACATGTGTGATAAGAGTCCTGACCTAAAGACATTTCTTCTTTATGACAATATTCAATTAGTGGTAGCGCCACCTGCTGGCAACAGGAAATGGCATGTTTTACATGTAATTCACCACCAGAAACACATTTCAATATGCCACGAAGTACCAAACATGCGAGACACGTTAAATCTTGCAGCACTTGGCTGAGTGCTAATTTATGCGATTAATGCCACAAAACAGAAAATTGTTGTAACTCAATGTCCAATCTGCTTCAAACTTAACACGTTTTATAATATTTCTGGCCTGAACACATCTATATCACAATATTCGGTTATGCTCAAACTGCCACCTGTTGGCAGCAGGAAGTGTGCCACTTTGAAATGACTTTGCCATAATTCTCCTGTATTTACTCGCTTATATTCATGTCGCCCACTGTTCACTCTTTTCCGAAGGCCAACGGGTGGCAGTCAGCCCGGGTGCGAGGGCTCTTTCAGCGCTGCTTGCAGTTTAATTAACATTACATTTGCGAGTATGACTCTCACTCAGCTTGTGAATGAGTATAACTTGCACACAGCCACTTAAAAACTGTTCACAAGCTTCTATGGGTTTGATTTTGGTTGTCATTTATTGAAATAAATACAAAAAAAAAAAATACAGTGTGTCAGTGTCTGTCTACTGAATGCCCATCCGATTCTCCTTCATGGCCATATGGGAAAGTGAATATTTACACCCTACCAACAAAGAAATGGATCGACATCTGTCAGTTTGTTGAACACATTTATTTATTCTGACATTTTCTCCCATATGATGGCTGAAGCTGCAGCACGTGACACTGTTCTCATGGTAACCAGATCAACATTGTAAACCGAATTCTAAAAAAACTGAAGTGAAAACACCAAATAATCATTCAATGGGATAAAATATCTTCTCTTCCCTGCAAATGATACCATGAAGAATGCGAATATTTAACCAAGTCAAAAACAATAAGGTAAGCTGGTTCCATATTCATTTCAGTATCAGCAGACACAAAACGCTATAAAAGGTGACAACTGATAAATGATGAAAGCTCATTCTGGTTTTCTCGGTTTGATAGATTTGATCAACCGTAAACGATGCAAAAAAAAATAGGAATTTTGAGTTTGTGATAGTAGCGTAAGCTTTGTAAACTGTTGTCAACCTCGATTTATTGCAATATTGAGCTGTTCAATTTTATTTTGATATTAGAAAATAATGAATCAAAGCTTGAGGCTTTTCTCCTGTGTGAGTTGTCATGTGGTCTTTAAGGTTTCCTTTTTGACTGAAACTCTTTCCACACTGTTGGCAGGTGTAAGGCTTTTCTCCAGTGTGAATTCTCATGTGGACTTTAAGGTTTACATTTCTAATGAAACTCTTTCCACACAGTTTGCAGGTGAAAGGACTCTCTCCAGTGTGAGTTCTCATGTGGACTATAAGGTTTCCTTTTTGACTGAAACTCTTTCCACATTGTTGGCAGGTGTAAGGCTTTTCTCCAGTGTGAATTCTCATGTGTTGCCTGAGGCTTTGCTCCCGTTTGAAGCCATTCCCACACAAAGTGCAGGTGTAAGGCTTTTCTCCAGTGTGAATCATCATGTGGTCCTTAAGGTTACCTTTTCGACTGAAACTCTTTCCACACTGTTGGCAGGTGAAATAACTTTTAGTTCCTGTCTTTTGAGCTCCTTTTTGTAAGGAAACCTTTGTTGGTTTTTCTTCACTCATTAAATTATAATGTTCTTTCCCTTCTTCCCTTTCATTAAGTTCATGACTTGCCTCTCTCAGTGCCATCAGGTCTAGGGCAAAAATAGACAAAAAAACAATTTAGACATTTAAAGCATCAAAATCAACAACCTGTATGATCTATACCCTATCCTACTGTATGGATCAGGAATGGGCAGCTTTGGTACTGGAGGGCCACTCTTTTGCAGAGTTAAGTTTCATCCCTAATCAAATACACCTGCCTGTAATTTTCAAGCATTCCTGAAGACTTAAGGCCGATTCATACTTCTGCGTCGTGTGTACCCCGTAGGTACACCGTAGGCTGTGAGTACCACGCGTAGCCTAGGATGTAGTCTGACGCGCACCTCTTCTAAAATGTTACACATCTATTCTAAAGTATTGTTTAGTGTAAAACATGCTGAAGATCAACAAACAGGCTGTAGATAAATTAAATCATTAACTATTTCCCCACAAAAGCTGTTTAATCAGCATAGTGAAGCCTCTCATCCATTGACATCCATTCAAAAAACAGCCTCTGGTCTTCTTCCCTGCGTACCACGGGGGCAGAGCGTTAGCATTAGCCGTTATGCTTTTTTGGCTAAAGGTTGCAGGCTTGCCTTCCAGTGGCTTTGGATCTACATTTCCTGCAGAGTTCAGCTCCAACCCTGATCAAACACACCTGAAGCAATGACTAAGGTCTTTAGGGGCAGGTGTGTTTGAATAGGCCCTTCCCTTGCTAACTTCCCTCCATATTAAAGACTCAGATGTACATCATTGTTTACACCAGGGGTCTCAAATAGCCCTCCCCCTCCACCCGGCCCGCAACTGATCTCAAAAATAAAACATAATCATGCCCGCTAAATTATTATTATTATTATTGTTCTCTAGTTGCTACCTGTCTGATATGCAAAGAAAAAGTCGCCGTTCTAAGGGGCATTCACATATCGCGTCACATAAGCGGCCGAGCCGCATTCTTCTTTCCAGTGCTCTTTTGCTCCAGTGGCGTCTGTCGTTGCTATGCAACCATGAGCCGAGCTCTCAACCGCATCGCTTCTATTATGAGCGTGCTTGCCTAAATTACAGTAAAAGCACTCGACTTTAAGTCACAAGCGTCGATTTAAACCACCGAAACGCGTCCGATGAAACCATTAAACGTTACCGATGCTCAAACGGCATCTTGGACAAATGTGTCTCAGCTGTGTGAGCAGAAGCGCTGCAGGTGTCTGTCAAGAAACAGAAGAGTGTACAAATGTATTCAGGGATTGTATTTGTTCAGTACAGTGTTGTTCAGTGCAAGATTTTTAATGTTATTTAAGCTAACATAAAGTAAGGGAAAATACTTCCACTAAATGTTAAAAACTAATAATGTATGTAACAATAAGAGATTTATATTTTTTGGCAAAATAAAGTTGATATATAGCTCTAGTTTTTTGTTTTTTTCTGACCCCTCCACTGCTGTTTACATTTAGTATGGTAAATAAAATATTAATAGTATAGGTATAAAATATTTTAGTAAGCCTAATGAAATTTGAAGTAAATGAGAAATAATGCAAAGGAAAGTAAATTTTCTGAAAATTTTCTTGCGCTTGTTAATATGGCCCTCCTATGAGGTGTCAATCACAGAAACGGCCCCCCGCCAATTTGAGTTTGAGACCCCTGGTCTACACTGAACCAACACTGGCAGAATCTGTCTAGCTACTTTAAAACTTGTGCACTCTTTGTTTGGGAATATAAGGGTTAAATGTACCTCTCTAAGCTCTTTGCTCGGATTGCTTGGAATCTGCTATGGAGTTGATTTGCAGATGCACTTATGTTCCAGAAAATACTGTAACTATAAAATTATCATTTTAAAGGCTTGACTATGTGCCACACTTATTGCTGCCAGCTGGTGGCACGATAACCATTTCAGGGTTCCCACTCTTTTTCAGCGATCATTTTCCAGGACTTTTCCAGGACATTTTAAATTTTACTATGGCAGAAATAAAAGACAAGGATCACACTCTAAAGTAATAATAATAATATGAGCTCTTAATCATACATTATGACTATGGAAGCTTGTTTCCGCCACAGAATTTAAAAAAAAGTTGAAATTACCGTTTTTGTATCTCACTATTCTGACTGTTTTCCTCGCAATTGACCCTTCGCAAAGACCCGCCCCTTAGTTGCTGTTGCTTTGTCCGACAAGCTGTGGCGCGGTCACGCCACACACAGTGAAAAATACATTGCAGAGATGTCAATATACACAATTTTTCAAGTTTAACTCCACCAAAGTTAATCTTGTAACTCGTGACTGCTTTGTCGGACAAAATGGCGGATTCTGCGTTCTGACTGGTTAGATCGCGTGTCAATCAAACTCCCGGTGAAGGGTCAATTGCGAGTTTATTTCACAGTTATGCAATTTGTAATTTTGACTTAACACAATTGCGAGTTTATATATTATACATAATTATGAAAGGTCAGATTTTTTAAAATTTTGAGATAAAAAGTTGCAATTACCTTTTTAATTTTTTATTTAGCAGCAGACACTTCCATAGTTTATTGCCATGACTTAACTATAAAATCTGTTTTTAATATGAGCTCTTAATCATACATTATGACAAACTGTTCTCGTAACTAGTAAAGCAAAAAATATTGGAACTATTTTAAAGGTGCCCTAGATTCAAAAATTGAATTTATATTGGCATAGTTAAATAACAAGAGTTCAGTACATGGAAAAGACATACAGTGAGTCTCAAACTCCATTGTTTCCTCCTACTTATATAAATCTCATTTGTTTAAAAGACCTCCGAAGAACAGGCGAATCTCAACATAACACCGACTGTTATGTAACAGTCGGGGTGTACGCCCCAATATTTGCATAATGCCAGCTCATGTTTAAGGGATTACACAAGCCAGTAACGTCTGGATCTGTGCACAGCTGAATCATCAGAATAGGTAAGCAAGCAAGAACAACAGCGAAAAATGGCAGATGGAGTAATAATAACTGACATGATCCATGATATTTTTAGTGATATTTGTAAACTGTCTTTCTAAATGTTTCGTTAGCATGTTGCTAATGTACTGTTAAATTAGGTTAAAGTTACCATCGTTTATTACTGTATTCACGGAGACAAAAGCCGTCGCTATTTTCATTTTTAAACACTTGCAGTCTGTATAATGTATAAACACAACTTCATTTTTTATAAATTTCTCCAACAATGTAGCATTAGCCATTAGCCACGGAGCACAGCCTCAAATTCACTCAGAATAAAACGTTAACATCCAAATAAATACTTTACTCACATAATTCGAACCATGCATACAGCATGCATGATGAACATCTCGTAAAGATCCATTTGAGGGTTATATTAGCTGTGTGAACTTTGTAAATGCGCTGTAATATAGTTGACAGCTCGTTTGGCAAGGAGCGTGAGCATTTAAAGGGGCGGCATCGAGTGTAAATCAGTGCATTGTTTATGATGATGTCCCAAAATAGGCAGTTATAAAAATGTATTAAAAAAAAAAAAATTGGGTATTTTGAGCTGAAACTTCACAGACACATTCAGGGGACTCCTTAGATTTATATTACATCTTGTGAAAAAGCATTCTTGGGCACCTTTAATGTTTTGTTTAAGTCAAAGACAAAGTCGATGAACAACAAAGAAACCCATAACACGTAATTGAATATGTGGCAGGTCTATTAGTTATTTTCTGTCCCGTCCAATGCTGGTTATCATCATGTCGATCTATATAATTTTCAAACTTCAAGTTCTGCAATGTTGTGTAAACTCCTGTAATAATCAATGAAGCTGGCTACACTGCACAATGAATCTCTTACTGACCTTATATCGCATCAAAATTATTAGTTAGCAAGTTACTGAATTAGGTAGCTGCTTACTAATTTACTAATATTTTCTGCAACTTGCGCGGGTATATTTGTATATTTGTACCCGCGGTTTTGTGGTCCAGGATCAGATTTAGTGTGCGTTCACGTTTGGTTCTATTAAAACGAACCCTGGTGCGATTGCTCAGTTACTGAGGTTCATTTGAAGATGTGTGAACGCTGCTATCCGAACCCTGGCGCGCACCAAACAAGCGGACCGAGACCGCTGAAAAGATGGGTCTCGGTCCGCTTCCAAACGAACTCTGCTGCGGTTCGAATGATATATGAATGCAACAAGGACCAAAGACATGTAAACGAACCAAAAACAGGAAGACGAGACCCTAAGAAGGACAGAATCCTCACGCATGTGGGTTTTTCTTGTCATAGTCGCGAGTTTGCACATCACAGGCATCAGACGCATGTCTCTGCGCAGCAGATAGTTTGTGTGTGTGACGGATGGATTCCCGCCGCTGTTTTGACTACTTTACACATTTTATAAGCTCTTCACGAGTTCCCAGCTGGCCAAAATACCATCACACGCAGGCAACGCACACACAGCGAGCGCATTTATCTCAGAAAACAGCATTGTTTTGGCGGTACGGTAAGTTCCGTCTCAAAATAGGCAAAAGAGAATACGAATATACTTCACGCCTCGTTGCATGCTGGGGCGGTGCCGCCATTTTGACAGGATCGCCCTCTATTACTCGTACTGAAATTAATACGGATTCTTGCTTACCTTTTATTTTGTTTCTGCCATTAAGTGGAACGTTAACATTTTTAATGGTATCGTTTGCAGGGAATAGAAGCTATTTTATCGCGTTGCATGATCATTTTATTTTTTTTTTTTTTCACTGAAGTTTTGTAGAATTTCGTTTACAATGTTGATCTGTTTACCGTGTCGCACGCTGGATGCTCACCACTGCTAAATAAAATTGCTAATCTGAATGCTAATCGGACCAGGACTAAATGTTTTTTTTTCTTCTTTGGTCCAGACCAAATGAACCAAACTACAAGTGTGAACGCACCCTTAATGGAAACACTGAATTTAAAGTGATATAGTAACACATTACTACATTTACTCACTATTGTAATGAGTTAATAATGCTTAATTACAAACTCTAACTCAAGTAAGTGAACTTGAAGAAGTTGAGAGTGAATTAGGACACTTTTCTGTAAGATTATACTGTATATTCTCTATATCTGTAGAGCTGAACATTTTTATAAGGATCAAATGACTGAGTTCAGCTGTGAAGAGTAAAACCAACCTGTTTGTTCCTCAGTTTCTTCATGTTTCACACTCAGTGTTTCTTCAATCTTCATGTCTTCAGTCTCATCCTTAATAAACTCAATCTTTATGTCTTCACTCTCCTCCTCTTTAATAAACACCATCTTTATATCTTCACTCTCCTCCTCTTTTTTAATCTCCATCTTCATGTCTTCAGTCTCATCTTTAATAAACTCCATCTTTATATCTTCACTCTTCTCTTTTAAACGCCATCTTTAAGAGAATAATTAACAGAGTTAATGGTCTTAAATGACCTTGTTAGACAAAATCTCTAAAAACTAACGCTGCAATTGAATAAACTTCATATTTAGGCATTTATGACTGATGAAAACATGTTTAGTTAGTTTGTTAGTGTTTGTTGTTCTCGTTCATGTTCACTGTTTGAGCAGCACGAGTCGTGATTCACTGAATCATTGTTCAAAGTGTTTGACTCAATTGACTCAGAGTTGAAAAGTTCAGTTTCTCCATCATTACTCTCCAGAGACTGAACTCGTGTTCATGATAAACTGATTTATGATTTATAGAGAGAGAAATGAGACGCAGGTTTACTGTTTCTCATCAGTGGATGAGTTTTGCTCACACAAATATCCTTCATTACAGTTAGATAAAGAATCACAATGTTACATTAAATAGTAAATAAACTCACATCGCTTGTTTAAAACAAAACACACAACTATTAATCATTGTACTGTTTCTGTCGATTAAAACAGCTCAAGTTCTTAAAACATACCTTTATTCAGAAGAATCACAACAGATGCAGGACCGCGGCGCAGTCTTATGACATCATGCCGCCGCTCCAAAATAAAAGTCCTGCTCAGACGCTGCATTGTCTACAATCACAGAAATGCATAGACTGTTTTACCATCTTTGTATTAAATATGATACGAACAAACATGGTAAAAAGGTTGTATGATTTCATTAAGCAGAGTTCATTCATGGGTCATTCCTGGTATGCAGTAACATTTTGGCTTCATAAGTGTTGGAAAAAAAGGTACATGATTTTTATGTTTTTTGCATTCTACCAAAATAGTGACGTTTAACTATTAGGATACATATTGGTCAAGCTCGGCGACTCAAAAAATAATAATTATAGGTAGATTGTCCAGACACTGGCCATGAAAATATTCCACCCTGTTAGGGACATATGCATAGTCATCACAACATGTTAATATTGTAAATGTTAAACAAAAATGAGCTTTTCTTGGATAGTATATGTCACTTATGCCATCTTATTATTTTTTTATTTTCAAAAAAATAACAAAACAATTATTGATGAATATAATATGTCTTCATTATTAAGAATAGGTCCTTTTTTGTGGCCATTTTTGCCAATAGGGTGGTAAATAATACAAATTTTTTGTTCAAAAACATATATATGCTGTTAGTCCTCCTCACCTCACAAAATAAGACAAAAGTATGCCAAAAATGTAATGTTGCTGTCAAATTATTATATAAAATGACTAACAGGATGAACAGGATGGAACTAACAGGATGGAACGGAGCATAACTGGGTGGAACACCAGTGTTAACAGGTTCTAACAGTGGATGAGCTTTCCGTCATTGTCCTGCAGTGTGTCCCATCTGTAATTTGTGGAACTGCACCTATATAATATTGTTTCAAAAAATAAAAAATAAAAATCATTTGTTGCTCAGGTGAGCATTATACTTATTTTTTTTTTTTTTTTCAGGTAATTGTGGAATTCCTATTATCCGGTTTTCTGTGGTGTTTTCTTAAGTGTGTATTAAATTAATTTTCAATGTTTCATCAGATTTCCTATTGTTTGTTTGTTTTTCAGGTGAGTGTAGTTTTTTGACACATTTTTGTAATACTTAGTTGAAATTAAAGACAAAATTACCACGATAAAATTACACTTACCAACAGCATTTCCTTCACCTTTTCCTCCACACTGTTCTCACTGACAAAGAACAGCTCCACAACTGATTCCTGGAGCTTAAGCTTGTTAAAGAGCACCTCTACATCAGGGATGTCCTCTCCTAAGCACACTAGCCTGTCAGCTGACCGCTTCAGGGTCCCCCCAACACCATCCGGTGCCTCTTTGCCATGATTGGCCTCAAAGCCTCTTTTGAAGGGCTCAGTGGAAAGAAGAAGAAAGTTTCCCTTCTGTCTGTACTGAGTTGCCGGCCCATCACTGAAGAAGTGGAGCCGAGTCACCTGGGGAAACTTTGACTGGACCATATCCAGGACTGGATCCAGGTGTGCCCAGATTGCCGGTGGATCATGTCTCCATGAAGGGGAAATGTAGCAGAATGCTATAGGATTCTGTGCTGCTGTATATAATACGCCAGTGTGCAGGGTTGCCTGCTGATGGGATCCCCCAAAATGGACAGACTGCACTTCATTTGCATATTTGCACAAATAGTTTTCACTGAAGTCCACATGAATTAAACATTCATGGTCCTTGAGATCCTCTCTAACTTGCCTGTAGGCCTTATACTGTCAACGTATGTTGAATAGATGTTGCTTGAATTTGACCATTTTATCCTGGAATTGATCAACAACTTCCTCCTCCGTCAGTTCTTTTTTGACAGTTATTATCGCCTTCTTCTCCTTATCAGATGTGGATGTCTCGGTTGACCACTGATTGAGTAAAATGGCATTGTTGGAGGCAGGTCTCACCATGGTCACGGCAGTAGTGCGGTAACTTAAACATACGCCGTATGCACAGATATTTGTGATAAAATCAACATTTTTCTATTAATCAGATGTCCCTCACACTAATTCAGTTTATTCCAAACATAAGTTACATGAAATCTCACACTTTTGCTGTGCTAAAGCCTGAAATGGGCACTTTTTGTGAAAGCAACCTCATTTTTTTATCAAAGGCTTCAGAATATGAACTAAAATCACGATTCTTATGATTGCTCTGAACATTTCAGACAGAGTTCAACAAACTTTAATTTTATTTTTCATAAACTTAACAAAACTAAAAATGTAGGTGTGACGGGGTTGTGATTTTTTTGCACAAATTGGCCACTCTAAATCTAGTGAATAAATGGAGAGCACATGGCATGCATAATATATAATATAATATAAGAAATCACAAATAATGTTGAAATAAAGATAATTTTAACTAGTAATAGTTTTCTATCTTTAATTGAATCGTTAAGCTTTACAAGCACAATTTCAAAACATAATTGAGTTACAGTTATTAAATAAAATGGTAACTTGACTGTGTCTGCTCACATTGTTCAGAAGACGTCTATGATGTCACTTCCTGTTAATGATGTCATATAAGTATCAGTTCATTATTTTTATAGGGGAGAATGGTTTGTGTAACGTGATTTGCAGACGCAAACTTTCACCTCCATCCACACCACCACCACCAGGATGGTCCCTGACGACTTCCGGTTGACAGGGTACGCTGGCGCGTTTGGCTGCCGCTCCTCTCCCGTTTGTTTTTGTTTTTGTTTTTATTTTAATTCGAGTTTTTAGAGGGTTTTGGAGCGTATGAAGACTGCCTATTCTATTGCCATGTGGAATAACGCATCACGCGTTGGATTACTGTTTTTATTATTTGTTTCCTGCTGGAATCTACTCTCCTGCTGTGTCTTTCAGGATTTACACCATCGTGAGGTTACGGCTCGTGTGGACTTCTCCAACATGGCTTTAAGGTACACTACTCGCGAACTGTTGAACCTCAAAGGAAAGTTTTATCTGGCGAATGACATCTATGCTCGCTGCGATCATATTGGAATACTGAGACCTAAGCGCTATATACATCGCTCGTCAGGACGCAGTTTCTCTTGCTTGTCATCTAATACATTTGGTTACCCTACATGTTTGCGCAAATCTCAAAGGCTTTCGTGTAGGCCTATGGGGGTTAATTTTAACAACCTGTCGGCTCTTAAGCAAGTGGGGGTTTCCCCGGTTTTATCAACTGCTCCACGCGTATTGAAATCAGCACTTTTCAATGCGCGCTCTATCAACAACAAAGCTGTGATGTTATCTGACATCATTACTGAAGAAAAACTCGACCTTGTGTGTCTAACGGAAACCTGGCACAAAGAGTCTGATGGTCTTCTTTTTAATGAACTTACTCCTTCTGGATATGGTTTGTTTGATCTCCCGCGATCCTCTGGTAGAGGTGGGGGTATCATTGTTCTGTATAATCAACAACTCATCATAAGCCCTGTGGATGTCCCTCAGTTTAACTCGTTTGAATGCCTAGTACTGAGTGTTTCTGCCTCCCTCTCCACTGCCATAGTCACGGTCTATAGGCCTCCTAAGATAAATAAAGACTTTTTGTCTGAATTTGCAGATATGTTATCCTTGTTGTGCCTCAAATTTGAGAGAACTCTTATTTTGGGTGACTTTAACATCCACATGGATATAAAAGATTCTACAACAACAAAAGACTTTTCATCTTTATTGGAGTGCTTCGATTTGAACCAGCTGGTTGACTGTCCTACTCATAATAAAGGCCACACTCTTGATTTAGTGATCCTAAATGGTTCATTTGTGTCTCAGTTGTCCACTTCTGACTTAGGCCTGTCTGATCATCTTGCTGTCTATTTTAACATGGAGTTGCCTGACATGAACACTTCCTCTTCTCGCATTATAAACTATCGCAAATGGAGATCTATTGACCCTTCTGATTTTACTGAATTTGTTGATTCTTCTTTAAGTTGTTTTTCGCCATTTGATGCATTGGAAGACAAAGTCTTCATGATTAACTCTGTTCTCTCATCCGGCCTGGATTTATTTGCCCCTTTGAAATCACGATCTGTTTCCTTTGGACGTCCCTCTCCCTGGTATAATGAAAATCTGCGTGCGATGAAGAAATCATGTCGTACAATGGAGCGTAGGTGGCGTACGTCTGGCTTGACTGTCCATCAACAGGCCTGGAAAGATCACTTACTTGAATATAAGACTAAAATTGCAGCAGCAAGATCTGCTTATTTTGCACAGATTGTTGATAACAATCAGAATAACCCGAGACAATTGTTTCATTCAATCAACAAACTACTTAAATGTGACAATTCTTTGACTGGCTCTGCCTCAACTCACCTTTGTAATACGTTTCTTGATTTCTTTAATTCCAAGATTGATCACACTCGTAAATGTATTGCTTCTCTTCCTTTGTCTGTTTCTACTTTATCTGCCTTAGAATTTTCTGGTACCCATCTCTCAAACTTTTCCACAATGGACTTGAATTCTCTTTGCAATGAGGTTTCAAAAATGAAAGCTGCCACTTCCATTATTGATCCTGTACCAACCAGGCTGTTTAAATCATGTTTTGCTACTTTATGTCCGGCTGTATTAAGTATCATTAATGATTCTTTGTGTACTGGTGTAGTGCCAGCAGCATTTAAAATTGCTGCTGTGACCCCCGTACCAAAAAAATAACATCAATTTTGATAATCTCAATAATTTCCGTCCCATATCCAATCTTCCGTTTCTTGCCAAAATTTTAGAGCGAATTGTTGCTAATCAATTGAATTCTCATCTTACTGCAAACAATCTTTTTGAGCCACTTCAATCGGGATTTCGTAAACTCCACAGCACTGAAACAGCTTTAGTTAAGGTCACTAATGATTTGTTAATAGCTTCTGATTCTGGCTGTCTTTCTATCTTGATTCTTCTTGATCTCAGTGCCGCATTTGACAGTGTTGATCACTCAATTTTACTTACTCGGTTAAAGTCTGTCTTTGGTGTTTCTGGGACCGCACTACACTGGTTTGAGTCTTATCTCTCAGATCGAAAGCAGTTCGTTGCTATGGGCAGTTGCAGGTCTGATATTGGTGTTGTGAAATCTGGTGTTCCTCAAGGATCAATTTTGGGCCCTTTACTTTTTAGCATTTACATTTATCCACTTGGTCATCTCTTAAGATCACTTGGTCTCAACTTTCACTTTTATGCAGATGATACTCAGATTTATGTACATTCAAAACCTGATGTTAATGTGGCTGTGTCTTTTCTTTCTCAATGTATTTCTGAGATAAAAAAATGGATGTCTGGAAATTTCTTGTGTCTGAACAGTGGCAAGACGGAGGTAATGCTCATTGGTTCACCCCACCAGATACGTAAAGCTGGGTCTTCAACTTTAAATGTGGATGGTTCTACACTGGAATTTCAAACAAAATTAAGAAATTTAGGGGTGATTTTTGATGCACATTTAACATTTGTCCCCCATGTTCAAAACACTGTAAAGACATCATTCTTTCATCTAAAAAACATTGCCAAATTGCGTCCTATGCTGTCACTCCCGGTGGCTGAAAAGCTGATCAATATCTTTGTGTTTTCTCGCATTGATTATTGTAATGCTTTGCTGGTTGGGGCTTCAAATGCTACCCTAAATAAATTACAGCTGGTTCAAAATTCAGCCGCCCGAATTCTGTCTGGAACCAGGACAAGAGATCACATCACTCCAGTCTTGGCATCTTTACATTGGCTCCCTGTCAGATTTCGGGTGGATTTTAAAGTTCTCATGCTTACTTACAAAGCTCTGAATGGTTTGGCTCCTCACTAGGGCTGCACGATATATCGCATGAGATTGTCACGCGCATTTCGTCAGTAAAGCCGGTTCCCTGATTACCGCTAAATCGCCATCACCTGCTTTCAAATGGAGCGGCATTTAATAGACAGAGCCGTAGATCACTGAAAAGCCACGCAATATCGCGTTCATATCGCAGATGAATCGCCTTCGATAATGAACGCGATATTGCGTGGCTTTTCAGTGAACTACAGCTCTGTCTATTAAATGCCGCTCCATTTGAAAGCAGGTGATGGCGATTTAGCGGTAATCAGGGAACCGGCTTTACTGACGAAATGCGCGTGACAATCTCATGCGATATATCGTGAAGCCCTACTCCTCACTATCTCTCTGAGCTTTTAGCCCCCTACACACCTGTGCGTGCCCTCCGTTCTTCAGAAACTGGCCTTTTAATCGTCCCTCATACCCGTCTAAAATCTATGGGTGATAGGGCATTTTCTTCAGTCGCTCCAAGACTTTGGAATTCCTTGCCTGCTTGGATTAGGCAAGCAAAATCCCTTGGTGTTTTTAAATCCTCCCTTAAAGCTCATTTCTTTAGGGTAGCTTTTACTTGATTATACTGATATTGATTGATATTGACATATTTGTTTTGATAGTATGTTTTTATTTGGTGTATGTTTTTATACACTTTTCCTTTTGTGAAGCGCTTTGAGATGTCACTTTTAAAGGCGCTATAGAAAATAAAGTTTATTATTATTATTATTATTATTATTATTATTGAGTCGAACACAACGGGCTTGTTTGAGATGAGTAAATTCTATACAGAACCGATCACCGGTGATCACCGCGAGATGATCCACTAGGAGAACAGAAAACTGTCCGTCTGTCCTGCACTTTTTTCACTCCTCTCCTCACTGCAGCCGCCTACTCTCGGCTGAACTTCAGGCGAGGTTAGGCGCATCTCAAACAAGCCTACCTTCAAAATATAATTTAGTTATAATTATTAAAGAAGGTGAAGACTTCTATGATGTCACTTCCTATTAATGATGTCACATAAGTTCATTAGTAGGCTTGTTTGAGATGTTAATTATAAATGACAACAATCACAAAACCCACAGAGAGATCACCGTGAGAGAGGAATATTTTTACAGATAAAAACATGATATTAGAGGGGGTTTTTTAAAAGGAAGGACTTGATTGGACTGCACTAAACCAAGAAAACAGTATATCAATTGTCGGTATAAAACTAAACTGTTTGCCCCCCTGGTGGCGGTTCTGAACTGGAATGTGCAAATGCCAAAAAAACCTAATTACATTATTGTTTGAGTAGCAGATTCGTTGAATAGGTTTAAGACTTGTGGGTGAAATTTGGTGGGACCCCCACTGAACACTTTTGGGATGGAGCCTGTGTAACTGGATTGCTATATGGACCTTACCTAATGCACAAGCAACAGAAAATTCCCTCAGTCTAAATAACCAAATCATTTTCATTACATTATAGTAATTTAATTACTGTAAATCCATGTTTGTATGCAACATATCAGAAAGCATAATTCTCCTCTAAACCTGGTATCATTTTAGCAGCAAGTCTATAGCCAAAAATATATTAGACATTTTATGAATGTGTGTCAGACAACAGTGTTAGGAATCAGAGAGCTGGAACTGTTGTATCTGTCATTAAAACCTCAGTTACCTGGTCTACAGTGAAATATTGCTCCGATTTGTCATAAGTGAGTAAATGTTGTGTGACACTATCTGTATAGATCATTAAGAAAGTAAGCTTTATCTAACTTTTGTGCATTTATCAAATGTCATGATTTTTAACGTTGTATTTCATCTTTTCACAGGAGATTACGAAGGGTTCAATCTTTGAGAATTCACACATGGACCTTTTTGCCTGGCTCAAGATAATGCACAAGTCAGTTTATTAATTTACTTATTTGAATATATGTAGTTGAATGTATTATTTGATTGATTGAATGATTGATTGATTTACTTTATTAATCCCCAAAGGGGAAATTCAATTGTCACTGCAGCACAACATACTACAATAAATACATTATTAACAAACCCATATCAGACATATCAAACTCAAGTCATGATCACAATTGATTAAATAATCTCACAGCAGTTGGGAGAAAAGACCTTCTGTAACGCTCCCTAGAGCAACGTGGATAAATAAATCTGTCACTAAATGAACTGCACATAGCCTGCACTGTGTCATGGAGGGGGTGAGATATACACTTCATGATGGAAGACAATTTACTAACCATCCTTGCTTGCTCAATTTCATCAACCGAGGACAAAGAGCACCCTATAACGGAGCCTGACTTCCTAATCAGTTTGTCAAGTCTGTTTTTGTCTCTCCCAGAAATCCCCCCACCCCAACAAACCACAGCATAAAAAATAATAGAAGCTACTACAGTATCATAAAAAGTCCTTAACAGGATTTGACAAACCCCAAAAGATCTCAACTGTCTCAACAAGTGAACACGACTCTGGCCCTTTTTGTACAAGTAATTAATGTGGTCACACCAATCCAGTTTATTATTTAAGTAAACTCCCAGATATTTGTAGGATTTCACAATTTCAATATCCACGCCCCCAATATTTTTATAGGAAGTACAGACTGCGTGTTCTTTCAGAAATCTATTATAATTTATTTGGTTTTACTTGCATTAAGCTCAAGACAATTTAGCTTACACCAATCAACAAAGTTCATAATCAATTCTCTATATTCATCTTCATTATTATCAGTTATACACCCAACAACTGCAGTGTCATCTGAAAATTTCTGAAGATGACAACTAGCCGAATTAAACCGAAAATCAGATGTATATAAAGTAAATAAAAATGGAGCTAAGACCGTTTCTTGTGGAACCCCTGTGCTACATCTCACAACATCAGACACACAGTCCTGCAACCTCACATACTGGGGTCTATTTGTGAGGTAGTCGGTAGTCCAGTTAACTAAACTAGGAAACACTCCAGCTCTCTCTATCTTGTTCTTGAGTACTGAAGGCTTAATAGTATTAAAAGCACTTGAAAAATTGAAAAAAATAATCCTGACTGTATTTCCGGCTTTCTCCAAATGAGAGAGTGCTCGATGCACGAGAAAAGTCACTGCGTCATCAACTCCAATACCCTGTTTATAGGCAAACTGTAATGGATCCACAGTAGAACACACCAGGGGTTGGAGATGGTCGAGGACCAACCTCTCCAATGTTTTCATTAGGTGAGATGTTAATGCAACAGGCCTATAATGATTTAGTTCTTTAGGGGTAGTAATCTTGGGTACAGGTACCACACAAGATGTTTTCCATAATTCTGGCACTCTTTCCAAACGCAAACTCAAATTAAAAATAAACTGAATAACTTTACATAGCTGATATATCTCACTTTTGAGCCACTCTTGATCCCTGAAGTTTCCTGATAAATAAAGCTCATGGTAACCTCATGGTAACTTATCAACATTATCACGAGAAACATACTGTTCTTTTAATATTTTAAAAGGTATATTCATAAAATTAAATTAAAAAGTTTAGAAACTATTTAATTTTTGACTTTATTACAGAAGCAGAAACAGAGCTTTTTTGTTAAAATACATATAATTGTACTACCTTTTTACCCGAAGATTCAGACTCTTTTTCATCCTTTAAACCTACTGTTAAATACTCCTAGGAGCCCTGAAAATAGACATGATCAGCAAAACAATGTAAACCCTTTATAATACTAAAATGCCATTTGAATGTTGTTGTTTTTTAATATAAGATAAAATACCTTCCAAACATGAGCAGTGGTGCAGGTATAATGTCACTTTGTAGGTAAGTTAGCGGCATTGAAGGTAAGTTAGGGTTCCCTCAATCGAAACCCTATGTAGGGTTATGACACTTACATGTTTTATCTATCAAGATAATCTTTACAAGTTAACACAACATACATTGTGAAACCTAAATAAAGTCATCAGATATAAAAAGCTAACAGTAGGCTATAAACGGACTACAGCACACCATGGTCGCGGATCAACGTCACCACCACCAAGCTTCCTTAAACTTTATTAAAAAACAATTTTATTTAAAAACATACTTGTTGATTATGATCTGTGCTGTGTATGAATACTTATCCACTTTTTCATGAGAAATGCTGTCCAAATGTCTTGTTTGTCATGATGACGTCAAAAGTCCCTGCCACTTTTTAAGACACAATAAAGTTTTAAAAAAAATCACAAGCAGGTTATAACTGGTGTGTTTTATGTCATAGATCAAAACGTGAAAATATTTAGAGGCTTTTTGAACAACAGACCTTATTTCAGGAGATTTAGCAAAAACCCATTAAAAAAACCCATTGACTTTAGGGCAATGGAACCGGAAGTCCTAAAATGCTAACTTGCTTCCGGGTTTTGGCCTACAAAGTGATGTCATACCTGCATCACTCTATAGTCCTTTATATTGGTGCCAGGTCTAGCAAATTTTTGAATGCTGTGTAATATTTGGTCCAGGCTTTTGGAAATTCTCCTCGACTTTAAATTAGATTTAAAAAAATGTAGGAAACCGTCTCAGGTTACGTATGTAACCATTGTTCCCTGAGAACAGAACGCTATGGGGAATGTCACACGTGAACCGATGTCTGAAAGCCAAGTATCAAACCACTCCAATTCTATTGGCCGGCGACAGCCTATGACATCATCATAGCGTGACCCAGAAGTATATAAGGAGCGCCTAGAGAATCAGTTAGTATCTTATCGTCTGGGCAACGCAGAGTCTTGAGAGTCCCTGCTCTCAGGGAACCATGGTTACATACATAACCTGAGATGTTCCCTTTTGAAAGGGAACTCAACTCTGCATTTCAGAATGCTATGGGGAATGATATACCCACACCGCCATGCTTAAGGAAAGTACATGCCATAAGATGGCTAGACATCAAGCAGTTTCGAAAGAAACATCAGATAGCAACTCACCCTCGGGTCACACAAAGGCTGTCAGTGACAACATTCCCTACAGCCAACAGCCCAAGCTAAACCTCAAAGAGGCCTTCTGTAGAAAGCCTACCAAGGCTGCTCCAAGGCTTCTGGGACCAAATCTTCAGAGGAAAGAAGTTCCCTTTAAGGGAATGTGGCCCTGGAACCGAAAGGAAACACTAGAAGGGGGAACGTAGTCACTCCAATGCCACCAGGGAGGCCAACCTGGTCTGACGGGGGACAAACTTGGCCTTGGCCAACCCTGTCTGAATACAGAATCTCAACAACGCATTCTTCAGAGAAGACAGCAAGTAAGAGCGACTGCAAAAAGGCAGTAAGCAACTCAAACCCACGTGTAGAGATGGGCATCCTGGAGAGCAGAACTCAGCTGAATGCTATGAACCCTCTTATTGAGGGGAGTGTAATCTGCTCAATCCTAGGATCTACTCAGCGCTTAATTATTTGCACTGAGGAGGCTGTGCACTGAGAAACCTGCTACAGGGGAGCACAAACCAGCCTGGTGCTGATCCTCAATGGAGGGCCTCATGGAAGCCTTCAACCTAAAATCAGCTTAGGGAGCTAAGCACTATACAAGACAACCCTAGCAGGGGAGTACAAAGCTCAACCGAACAGATAGACCATACTGTAGGCACATAATCATGGAGGCCAGAGAGGGGCCTACAACATGAAAATAGTTCTATGTGGAATAGAAACTCATACGTGTTATTCTGCTTAAGTCACAACCCCAGAAGTGGGAGTGGGAAAAATCCAAGGGCGGCCTGTCAAGGCCACTCACCTTGAACACCAATCTTGCTGGGAGCAAGAAACAACCACACAACAGCAACAGCAGATAAGACTGTAAAGTGTCCACATAACAGTCCACCTAATACAATCCAATGAGCAGTGTACTCAGTAAAAGCACCTTTTACTCTTTAAAGCAAGAGGAGTACAACATACGCCATCATAATCTAAAGGAGGCCCAAAAAATGGCCTACAACTTCAGACAGATACATTGTGTCAGCTCGTGGCAGTGTTTCAAGCTCCAGGGAGGACAAACAAATGAACTACAGAGAGGTTCAATAAGTCACCTGGGGCCCTGGCCAACCAGCAGTGTACTCAGTAAAACACCTCTAAAACTCTCTCAGCGAGAGGAGTACACTATTACATACACCAACATGCTCTCAAAGGAGGCCCCGAGGGCCTATTACTTGTAAACATGTGGCATTAGTCTAGTGGCCACTAAAGTTCTAGGAGCAAAATAGAACCAACCTACTTATGAGGTAGCTACTTAGCTCAACTAGAGCTAAAGTATAAACATAAACCAGGCTCAAGGAAGGAAATTTAGAAAACCAAACCACAGTAAAGTTTACTATAAAACTCACCCTGAGAGGCCAGCCACTCAGCAATGTACTCAGTAAAACACGTTACTCTCAAAGTGAGAGGAGTACACAAACGAATGCCAACATGTTACACAGGAGGCCCAGAAGGCCTACAACTCACAAACACGTTGCATCGGCTAGTGGCAATCATGACCACACCACCCAACAGGCCATGCACTCAGTAAAAACACCTTTTACTCTTAAAACAAGAGGAGCACACATTCCGCCACAATACTCTGAGAGGAGGCCAGAACTAGGAACTATACAACATACCAAGGGATAGTAATACAAAGGGTGATTTATAATAATAAACACCTAAACCCAGTCCTAGCCTGGGCCGGTAAGCTGTAGGCCTACAGGGCCACACGAAGCATAGCAATGCCTGGGCTTCACCTCTGAATTCCACTGAATATGAGTTAATAAAGTGAAGATCAACAAGCAAACAATGTCAGGCAGCCGATTAAGGCCGACACTAGACATAAATATTAACTGAACTGACGAGTACTAACTCAAACTTTAGTTTGCCCAAAAACCCCTTACCTTTTCCGACTACATACTCAGGAAAAACTATACAGGAACACAAGGTCAACATATTTAGAAACATAAATATAGACCCAGCTTACCTTCCTGCGGCTTGAAGACCGAAGACTCCTCTTTTCCTTTTCTTTCACAAGGAAGGATGGAATCTAGGGTTCTTTGAAGCCTAAAAAGATTCTTTTATTATCAAGCTAGAAGGCGGGCCCTTAGAAAAATATTCATCAAAGGCCCAGCCATTAGCCTGACTGTTTAAGAAGTGCCAGAGTATGTTAAACGAATCAAAAACCCAAGAGGCGGAGGAAGAAGGGGCAAGGGCAGGTGTAAAGTCACCCTCACAATGAAAGGTAATAGATTACAGATGGTGCTGGCATCTGCGATTGACCACCTCCCTTAAAACCTGCTTCTTCCTCTTCGAGTCCTGCCGTCTCTGCGACTTGCTCCGAGAAGGAGGAGGCACCCGAGCGGCCATACTGGACCTCTGGCCATTTTTAAACATAAAATAGACCCAGCTTACTTTTCAGCGGCTCGAAGACCGAAGATTTCTCATTTTCCACATTAAAGGATGGAATTTAGGGTTCTTTTAAGCCTAAAAGAGCCTCTCATTATCAAACCGGAAAAGCGGGCCTTTAGAAAAATAATCACTATGGGCCCAGCCATCAGTCTGACTGTAAGAAGCACATTCTTTGGTTTTGTTTCTCTTTCTAAATTAATTTAACCCTGTTACTGTCTCCTGACCCTAGACTGGGAGAGCTTGTCCGTCCATTTAATTTGCTGGTGGTAAGTACTTTTCTCTAAAGATTGTTTGACTGTTTTCGACTGTAGGTGTGGAGGAAAGTATTGTAAGTATTTGTAGCAGTGGTATTTATTTTGGAGTTTGATTTAACGCATTTACTCCGAACTTGCCTACCCCAGTACTAGACCTACGTCAGTCTCATCACCCTTAATTTCTGTACAGACACTGAGGATTTTTCGCATGCACCCTCTAGTGATAGTTTTGATGCCAGTAAGTATATAAGACTTGTGCCTCCATTCAGAGAAACAGAAGTCGACTCTTACTTTGTTGCATTCAAATGTGTTGCTAATAAATTAAATTGGCCGAAAGATTTGTGGGCTCTGTTACTCCAGTGTAGCCTTACAGGAAAAGCCCAGGAAGTTTGCTCATCTCTACCTATAGAAAGCTCTCTTGACTATGACATGGTCAAGTCTGCAGTGTTACTAGCGTACAAACTTGTCCCTGAGGCCTATCGTTACCAGGAAGTGGTTTCTTTTTTTTGTTTCTAACGTTGTTTTGGTAACTAAAAGGTATTGTATTTTCTTACATTAAATAAATTTTATGTTAAAGGAAGCTGTAGGGAGGGGGTGCCACTTTTTCTTTTGTAATGTTTATGCCTGTTTTTGGTTAGCCAAGGAGTGGAGGGAAGCCTATGTTGTTTATTTCTTTTACCTGCATAGGTCATTTAGTTTTCATTCTAACAGTTAGTAATTCTTTTGTTTGTTGTTTTGGCTAGCCCCTCTCCTGAAGACAGTTTGCTTCCATTTTCCCTGCATAATTAAAATAAATATTATATAAATAAGTGGCTCATTCACATTTCTGGGGCAGAGGACTGAAGGCAACCCTCCATGTTTTTTGGTTTTGTTTCTCTTTCTAATTTAATTTAACCTTGTTTACTGTCTCCCAACCATAGACTATGAGAGCTTGTAACACTACAAATATAAAGCACAACACTGACTCTTTTTGTTAAATGTCAGTTTTAATGGTCAATAATAGCCATTATGAAAGTACAAGCAGCTACAATAAAATGATTCATCAAACATACAAAGTCAGTGCTCAAATAGGCCACAACAGTAAACTCTAATATATAAAACTATATAAAGTTATGAGATTTCACTTTTAGTTCAAATTATAGATTCATGAGACCAGAGATCACCTGTTAGAATTACAAAAGATTAATTATATCTCATGTTTAACCACTACAGAAACATCAGAACCAGTGGCAAATGTCAGAAGGATTAGCCGATGTTAGGCTGTTCTCGGCGGGGTAGATGAGCACTGAGCGCCCAAACTCCAAATAGGCACTACTTTTAAAAATAAACCTCAAATTTGAGCTTTAAACCAGTATATTCTTGCCTGAAAAACTCTTTAAACTACATGACATAACTGTAGTATGTTTGAATTACACAGCTTTTCTGCTTCATGTGTATCTTCAGCTGATTTTTAAAAGAGAAACTCTTTCCAGACTGATCACACGTGTGTGTGCCGCTTCTCTCTGCTGTGGATCTTCTCATGCCGTTTCAGATTTGATGACAGACTGAATCTCTTGTCACAGTGTGAACATTTGTAAGGTTTTTCTCCAGTGTGGATCCTCTCATGTGTTTTCAGATTTAATGAATCACTGAATCCCTTGCCACACAGTGTGAACACTTGTATGGTTTTTCTCCAGTGTGAATTCTCTGATGCAGTTTTAATTGGTTTACTGTAGTAAAAGTCTTCTCACACTCAAAGCACATGTACTCTCTCACACCAGTGTGTGTTTTCTCATGTTGATATAAATAATACAGCAGTGAAAAACTCTTTCCACACACAGAACATGAATGTGGCTTCTCCTTTGTATGAACTCTCAGGTGTCTCTTGAAGGCTGATTCCCCACGAAATGTTTTGTCACATTGATGACATGTGAACGGCCTCTCTCCAGTGTGGATCCTCATGTGTTCTTTAAGGTTTGATGATCGCGTGCAGCTCTTCCCACACTGATTACATGTGTGTGGCTTCTCTCCAGTGTGAACTTTCATGTGACTCTTAAGAAGTCCTTTTTGTGTGAAACTCTTTCCACACTGATCACATGTGAACGGCTTCTCTCCTGTATGAACTCTCATGTGAACCTCAAGATATTGTTTCCTTGAGAAACACTTTCCACACTGAGTGCAGGTTGTAGATTTCTTAGATTTATTTTTCTTAGATAGATTTCTTTAGTCTTTAAGCGACTCAAAGGTTTTTCTCCAGGTTTGACATGATCTTCCTCCTCCACTTCACTCAGTTCTCCACTCTCCTCCTTCACTTCCATCAGTTCTGAAATTACAAAAAAAGTCATTTAATTTTCAGTACATCAAAATAATTTAAAGAGAGAAATATGAAGTGAAAGGTTATAAAATTGAGACTTGCTGTGACAACTGCTATAAAATATTCAGATCATTCTGATGCACAGAATGAATCAAGTATAACATTTTATTTGACATGTAAAAATGTGTCATGCCAATTACACAATTAGACATTTAGAAGACTATTTAAAAATAAGAAATACATAACATCAATTGCTCAAAGGTATAAATCTAAACATAAGAAATGTATACCTGACTTAGGATATATATTTTTTTATGTTATATTACTTTACTTAAGTAAAAAAAAAA
The DNA here is from genome assembly GCF_024489055.1 of Chanodichthys erythropterus. Taxonomy (NCBI): domain Eukaryota; kingdom Metazoa; phylum Chordata; class Actinopteri; order Cypriniformes; family Xenocyprididae; genus Chanodichthys; species Chanodichthys erythropterus. The sequence continues at coordinate 69,327,257 of NC_090223.1, read as the reverse complement.
ATCCAGCAAGTTCAGGCAGCCAAAATCTAAAATTGTGGTAATTTTGGTGACATATGATGGTATAAAAAAAAGGCTGTAGTACTCAACGGCTGCATATAGGCTGAAATTTAAAAAGCATTGTTGTAATGAACTTAACCTCTTTTTTGCATTTTAAATTGCTTTTTTGTTTGTTTTATTGTAGGGTGTTTGATCTCAGTTTTTGTTGTAGTTGGAAAATTAAGTCTTAGACAATTTTTATATTTGAAACATTAGAGTATGTTTCTGTAGTGAGAAATATTAAATATATTTGATCAATGACAAAATCCATTTTCATTTAAAGTCAATTCACATTTATTTGTATAGCACTTTTCACAATATGTAACGTTTCTAAGCAGTTTTACAGGAAATGCATGTCAACATTAGCGATCTGTTATAAGAGAGGACTGTGCCCAAATTATCCAATGTGTTATTAACAGCCATATTTTGACATCAACTTTTAAGTTGATATTTAATTTATTTTCCTAAAAACTGTAAATATTAAGGGCCAGTCACAGTAGTTACACTCACAACCCTGTCAGCCATTCTGGAAAGTTCATTTACTTCATACATTTTGGTGTTCACAATTTATTCCTAAAAAAAACCAACAACAATGTTGAAAACTGTATTGAAAATGCCTAAATACTGGAAACACTCTTGTAAATTGTGAACCAGATATGAAATACATGTAAAATAAATATTTAGTTGATGTTGACAATTAATATGACGGTTTCTCAAACCAAGTATTAAAAATTAACATTATGTATCATAGGTTTACTGTTTCTCTAAATGTGCAGAAGTGTTTGAATCTTTCTGACATGAATGTTGTTCAGCATCATGAATGAATGAAGAATAAACACCAACCTCTTTGTTCTTCAGTATCTTCAGTGTGTTTCATTCTGCAGGGTTCTGGATCACTCATGTTCTTTGAAGTTTTCAGCTCTTCATGATGCTTCAGTGCTCGTCTGATGGGAATATTCCTGCATTTATTGATGAACTGCTGTGGGAGGAGCTTGACTGATGATGCGACTGCTGTGGGAAGAGCTTCATTAAGTTAATTGCAGTGGGCGGGGCTTTGTTGACTGAACTGCAGATTGATTGGAGGAGATGATCTGCCCAAATCAAAAATAAATCAGTTACTGTGTTTGTTTTTATAGGGTTAAAGACCAGAGATCAAACTGTAGTGTCTGCATCAAATGAAATGGACAAAAGTGATTTTACATTGAAAACCCACTAAATGAAGTGTGTTTAAATGTTTCAAATTACTTTCGTGAAAATAAAATGTTTTAATGTGCCATCATCATTTAGTGTAACAGATATATTTAATGCAAAAAGGAATCAGTTATTTTGACCTGTACTTTATAAAAATATATATAAAAAATAAGAGATATACTAAATTTCATTATATTTTAAATGATTAAATAATTCTTGCTGACAAATAGGTGAAATCTAGTGGTTTGAAGGAAAGGGGCAAAGTATAAAGATTTAAAATGACAATTAAAGAGTATTTTAGGCTTCACTGTGATCCTTCAATACAGTGTTTGAATGTCATCAACTGATTCTCCTTCTAAATATGCCTGAAATATGCTTTATTTTCTTTTTTGATATATTAACCCCTTTTTGTATTTCACCCATAAACTAACTGCATTCAGAATTTATATATCGGTCTATCGTAAAGCATCTGATGCTAATTCAGAACTTTGTTCTGTTTCTCCATTAATATTTTGACAGATATTAGAAAAGTAGTAAAGAACTGTAAAAAAACAGTTAAAAGCACAAAGACAAAAATAATTGTTCATATTTGAGGTCCACAAATCCCCTCAGTCTGTTGACAGCAATGAAATGAGCTTTAAGTGTCAATTTACAGCAGATCTGAAGACATCAGCATAATAAATGAGGTGAAAACAGGAACTATTGACATGAAATAAAGAGTGTTTTCAGCAGTTTCTCTGTTCATATTGATGATCCTCAGACTATCAACACTCATTCAACAAGACATTTAGATCATTAGCAGATCATCTCACTTTATTCTGAGTGTTTGCTGTTAGAAACTGGTTATTGGAGTCACAATGTATGAGAAAATCCTATAATCTGCTTTAATGAAAGACAATACTGATATTTCACACAATATGACACCAATAATACAAAAACAAACACTAATGGCACTCATCTTCATCAACCACTGCTGTTAAACATTTTACCAAATAAAAACTAAACATTTTGTTTTAGATAAATTAATCTTATTAATTACACAATGTGGTGACTAATTAATCGCAATTTAATCACATGTCAAATTTAGCTCAGGAATTATCCCCAAAAGATCATCTAAGAGACATTACAAAAAGTAGCTTCAAACATTGTATTTGATTCAACATGAGGGTGAGTAAATGATAATTATTAATATGGAAATACGATTTATTTATTGAAGTTATACTCTAAAAAAGAATCTAAAACTTCCAGTAGTTGGCAGTAAATGTCTTAATGAGTGAGTTATTGAGTCTTTCATTCATTTGATTTGTTCAAGCGGCTGAATGGAATTACTTCAGGAATTAAGTAAATGCTCTCTTTATGAGTGCACCACTAAATCATTGATTCACCCGATTGATTCGCTCAAAACGCAGATTCATTCGGAAACAAAACGAAACACTGTTTAATAACAACATCAAACTAAATTAAAAGCAAAACATTTTAGATAAATGACCATAAAAATAATGATGTTATGGACAGTGAATTAAAGATTTACAAAAACTGCAATAGTTAAAGTAGAAATGTAAAATCTCAGAGTTTTTCTCTAAGCGAGATCTTTCCAGCAGGATTTGTGAGTCTGAGACAGGGAGAGTTTTCAGTTTCTGCACATAAAACTGTTACATGTTAAATCTCTAATTACTTTATTACAATTAATCTTATCATAAAAATCAAAACAAGTTTCATAGTTATAGTTAATTCATAGGAATTAAGCAGCAGTGGTTGTTGAAGATGAGTGCCATTATTGTTTGTTTTTGTATTATTGGTGTCACATTGTGAGAAATAACAGTATTGTCTTTAATTAAAGCAGTTTATAGGATTTTCTCACACATTGTGACTCAAATAATCAGTTTCTAACAGCAAACACTCAGAATAAAGTGAGATGATGTGAATGTCTTGTTGAATGAGTGTTGATAGTCTGAGGATCATCAATATTAACAGAGAAACTGCTGAAAACACTCTTTATTTCATGTCAATAGTTCCTGTTTTCACCTCATTTATTATGCTGATGTCTTCAGATCTGCTGTAAATTGTTCATATTTGAGGTCCACAAATCCCCTCAGTCTGTTGACAGCAATGAAATGAGCTTTAAGTGTCAATTATTTTTGTCTTTGTGCTTTTAACTGTTTTTCCTACAGTTTTTTACTACTTTTCTAGATATCTGTCATTACTTTAAAGAAGAAACAGAATAAAGTTCTGAATTAGCATAAGATGCTTTACGACAGACCAATATAAATTCTGAATGCATTTAGTTTATGGGTGAAATACAAAAAGGCTTAATATAGCACCAAAGGGAAACCAGCATATTTCAGGCATATTTAGAATGAGAATCAGCTGACAATTAAAATACTCTTTGTCATTTTAAATATGTAGACTTTGCCACTTTCCTTCAACCCACTAGATTTCACCCATTTGTCAGCAAGAAGTTGGACTTTAACCCTATAAAAACAAACACAGTAACTGATTTATTTTTGATTTGGGCAGATCAGCTCCTCCAGCCAATCTGCTGTTCAGTTAACAAAGCCCCGCCCACTGCAATGAATTAATGAAGCTCCTCCCATAGCAGTCACATTATCAGTGACGCTCCTCCCAGTTCATGCTTAAATGCTGGAATATTCCCATCAGAGGAGCACTGAAGCTTCAGGAAGAGCTGAAAACTGGAAATAACATGAGTGATCCAGAACCCTGCAGAATGAAACACACTGAAGATACTGAAGAACAAAGAGGTTGGTGTTTATTCTTCACCTGTTCATGATGAACAACATTCATCAGATCAAACTAAATATTTTACATTTGTTTTATATCTGGTTCACAATTTCCAGGAGTGTTACTAGAATTTACAGTTTTCAACACTGTTATTTTTAAGAATAAACTGTAAACACCAAAATGTATGAAGTAAATGAACTTTCCAGAATGGCTGACAGGGTTGTGAGTGTAACTTGAGCAAAATCTCTTCTTACAGTAACTTTGGTAACAGGGTTGATGAATGCAGTCATTCATTTGTGTAAAAACTGAGACAATGGATTGAGATTATTTTCTTGTCCATTTTCTTGAGTCCAGATGATGTCACTTCCTGGGTGTCACAGTTTTAAGAAATCTTCTGGTTTTAAAAGGAGGAAAATCATGTCAGAAGTAACAGGGTTGAGTGAATCATGTAGGACACTGATAATAACACATTTAAAGATGCAGTCAGTCTAGACTTTGAGCATGTGAACTTTCTACAGACATGACAACCATAAAGATATGATGTGATATATTTTTAAGAACATAAATAATAAAAATCACTCCAAAATTTGAAAATATGCAATCTTCTACATCTTCTCTACTCCGCAAAATTCACTTGATCTTGTGTTTCTGGTGTCTCACATTCACATGTGAATGAATGGAAGTCAGTCGAAGGAAAAGTCTAGTGTGAACGGCCCTTAATAATTACACAGTTTTAGGCAAATAAATTAAATACTACAGGAATATGCTCTAATGTTTTAAATAAATAAAAAACGTGTAGGGCTTGATTTTCCTGCTAAAGCAAAGGCTAAGATAAAACACCCTGCAATAAAACAATAAAACACCCCTGGAGAGAAGATCTCAGAGAAAGAGCACAGGACACGCCTTGACCAAACTTGATCCACCCCTCCCTCATTCTTCCTTTCACTCTGATTTCCTTTTTATAATTTGTGTTCTCCTTATAGCATTGTAATATTTGTCTTCAAGCATATTTTGGCATCTTTATATAGTTTGTATAGTCTCACCAACATAAATAGTCTATAATTAAAAATCTACAATTTTAATGTATGATAAAATCTAATCATATGTTACCAAAAACTTTAAAATTAAAAAGACCCCAAAAGTCAATTTTGGCCTGGGTAATTAAATGAAGACAGCAGATCAGCCATTGCAGTGTGTCCCACAGTCAGTTATACATTTAACAAGTTTGTTTGCCCATATAAGCTTTATATTATATTAAGTTAGCTAATTTGGCTTGCTGTCCACTGAGGAGGGGCTCGATGAAGCAGCTTCAACTCAAGCTCTGATATACCTGATATACTCTGGTATTTATTGTCTTCTAAATGTCTAATTGTGTAATTGGCATGATACTTTTTTACTTAAAAATAAAATGAAAAAAAATGAATAAAATGAAAAATAAAATCAATTTGTATAAAATGTCAATACTTGATTAATTCTGGACTCTGCATCAAAATGATCTGAATATTTTAAAGCAGTTGTCTATCACAGCAAGACTCAATTTTATGACCTTTCACTTCATATTTCTCTCTTTAACTTATTTTGATGTACTGAAAATTTAAATGAAATGTTTTCCTCTTATTTCAGACCTGATGGAAGAAAGCAATGAGAGTGAAGAACTAAAGACATTTCTAAAGAAAAGAGCCAAGAAATCTTTCACCTGCACTCAGTGTGGAAAGAGTTTCTCAAAGACACAACATCTTGAGGTTCACATGAGAGTTCATACAGGAGAGAAGCCGTTCACATGTGATCAATGTGGGAAGAGCTACAGTCAATCTTCAAGCCTTAAAGCACACATGAGGATCCACACCGGAGAGAGACCGTTCACATGTGATCAGTGTGGGAAGAGCTACACACTATCATCAAACCTTAAAGAACACATGACGATCCACACCGGAGAGAAGCCACACACATGCAGTCAGTGTGGGAAGAGTTTCACACGATCATCAAGTCTTAAAGCACACATGAGGATCCACACCAGAGCGAGACCGTTCACATGTGATCAGTGTGACAAAACATTTCTAAAGTCATCAAACCTGAAGAGACACCTGACAGTTCATACAAAGGAGAAGACACATTCATGTTCTGTGTGTGGAAAGAGTTTTTCACAGCTGTATAATTTACAAGAACATGAGAAAATTCATACTGGTGTGAGAGAGTACATGTGCTTTGAGTGTGAGAAAACTTTTACTACAGCAAACCATTTAAAAGTGCACCAGAGAATTCACACTGGAGAAAAACCTTACAATTGTTCACACTGTGACAAGAGATTTAGTCAGTTATCAACTCTGAAAGCACATGAGAGGATCCACACTGGAGAAAAACCTTACAAGTGTTCACAGTGTGACAAGAGATTCAGTCAGTCAGGATCACTGAAAACACATGAGAGGATGCATCGAGAGGTGACTTGTGAGGACTTGAGACAGCCAGGTATCCCAGAATGCATCACGCACTAACCAGTAAGCGTCATTAGTATAGTAGAAAACCTGTGTAATTTAAACATATTACTGTTATTATGTCATGATATGTAAAATTAAGAGTGTTCAGGCATGTAGGAATGTACTGGTTTAAAGCTCAAATTTGTTGTTTACTGATAAAAAGAAGCACCTATTTGGAGTTGTGAGATCCAGGCAATCACCGGGCGCTCAGCGCTCATGTACCCCACAGAGAACAGCCTAACCTCAGCTAATCCTTCTGACGTTTGGCTCTGACGCTGGTTGGTTTGGTTGACGCTGGCTCTCATGACTCTGTAGTGGTTAAAGATAATATAATTCATCTTTTGTAAATCTAAAGGGTGATCTTTGGTCTCATAAATGTATAATTTGTTGAACTAAAAGTTTAATCTCATAACTTCATATAGTTAGGCATTATAGTTTACTGTTGTAGCCTACTAGAGTGCTGGTTTTGTATGTTTGACTGAATTGTTTGCTTTATTTTTTATTGTAGCTTCTTATACCTATTGCTTGTACTTTTATAATGGGTATTTGGCTATTGTTGGCCATTAAAACTGACATTTAACAAAAAGAGTGAGGGGTGTGTTTTATATTTGCAGACTATATGTGTCACGATCACTGTCAGTTCCTGTCACTTCCTGGACTACATTCCCCATAATCCTCTCTGCCAATCACCTGCACTCACTCCACCAGTCACTACACTAATCACCACACCCAGCTGCCATGCATTACCTGGACTATAAAAGACTCACACACTCATCACCTGATCGCGAAGTCTTGTTTTCACTTGTGTAACATTACTGAGCGTTTCCCTGTATCCTGTCTGCCTATCTGTTCTTGATCCTGTCTGGTTACCCGTTTATGATTCTTTGCTACATACCTCTGGACTGTTTATTGTTTCCTGGACTGTGAATGATATCTGCCTGCCTCGATCTACTGCCTGTACCCTGACAACGATTCTGCCTAGCCCTTGCTGTTCCTGTTTGCCCCTGCTTAGACCCTGCCTGTACGACCACGCTTACTTTTGTAATAAAGCTTGCAAATGGATCTCTGTCTGAGTCCCTTTTATAGTCCAGGTAATGCATGGCAGCTGGGTGTGGTGATTAGTGTAGTGATTGGTGGAGTGAGTGCAGGTGATTGGCAGAGAGGATTATGGGGAATGTAGTCCAGGAAGTGACAGGAACTGACGGTGATCGTGACACATGAGATGTTGGGTGTAGGTTATTTAAAGAACAAACCTTCCGGGTAGGTTTAGTGCGTGTCTTTGTGCACATATTTTTTTTTTTATTTTAGTTTGTTATTTTTGGTTGGCTTGGGGCTTAGAGCAGTTGTCTCGGGGGCGCATCCGAGGTTTGGAGGGTGACTTGGTAATTGGTCTTCTTTCCAAACTTGCGGGATTTAGTGCATAGGTACCCGGTCTTGGGCCAACTGAAGACTAGGGTTTGTTTAGTTAAATGGATGGTTTAGTTTCTTTAAATAAACCTTGATTGTTATTTAAAAAAAAAAAAAAAAAAAATTCTTTATTTTGTTGTGGGTGTAATATTTGTTAAGCGTGTTTCGTAAGCGTGATTAGTGGTAATTATGGCGACCGATGTTATTGAAACATTTTTTCAGTCTCCGTCTGAAGAATTGTTAAAGGAAATGACCAAAGAGCAATTGTTGGAATTAGCTGCGCATTATGAAATCGAGTTGACGTATAATCAAAAAAGGTCAAAAGATGGAATTAAGCTAGTCCTTGAAACTGCGCTGGGTGATCTTAAAATCTTGAGAGGATCTAAATTGCCTTATTCAGCTGCATTGTCTGCTGTAAGTACGCCTATTTCAACTACCCTTCCGTTGTCTGTTTTAAGTTCTCTTTCATTTGAGCAACAGAAAGAGTTGTTGCTCATACAACGTGATACTGAGTGTGAGAAACGTCGCTTGGAATGTGAGAAGGTCCAAATGGAGTTGCAGTTGGAGAAAAGCCGGCAAGAATTAGAGCAACAGCGTTTAGAGATTGAAAGGCATCGATTAGAGTTACATGAAGAGGGTAAGCCGGTGGACGCAGGTGTTCTCCTATTTGAGCGAGTCGCAGTAGCGTATGATTGGAGTGATGTTGAACGCGCTATGCTGCTTCAGTGCGTTTTACCGGGAAAGCGCAACAAGCCTATTCTACGCTATCTGATGCTGACAGCCAGAATTATGAAGCCATTAAAGCGGCAGTGTTAAAAATTAATGAGCGTCTTCCAGAGTGCTATCGGCAAAGGTTCCGTACGTTACAACGAAAGGTGAATGAAACAAATGTTGAGTTCGTGAGAGATTTGACTGTGCAGTTTGATCGTTGGTGTGTAGCAGCAGATAGTACAACAATGGATAAGCTGAGAGAGTTAGTTTTATTTGAACAATACAAAAATACACTTCCCGAGATGATAGCCACTTATGTTGCGGAGCGTCAGGTTAAAACTGCTTCAGAAGCTGCACTGCTGGTAGATGACTGGGAGCTTATTCATAAACCCTGTGCTGATAAATACAGTGATCGTCAGGTTCATACACAGGGAAATTCTTCCATTGTCCCTATGGGTCCAGCCAGGCGTTTTGTGAAAAAAACAACAAGTGACTATGATAACTGTAACTACTGTTTGGGTAAAGGACATTGGAAGTCAAATTGTCCAGTGCTTAAATCAAAATTTGTTAGACACGCTCATTCCGCGAAACCTGCTCTCCTGGCTACTTCTGTTCCTGTATTGAATCAGGAGGGTACTTTAAAAGGAATATCGCTGTTAGCACCCGAGGATGTAGAGGATCATCAGCAGTTATTTGAACCATTCATTTCTAATGGTTTTGTGTCGCTTCCAGGTAGTGTTTAGAAAGTGGCAGTGAAAATACTCCGGGACACGGGGTCATCGGAGTCGTTTATTTTGGAGTCGGTGTTGCCCTTCTCAACTGAATCGCACACTGGTAGCTCGCTTTTGATTCGTGGCATTGGGCTTAATACATTATCCGTACCCCTGCATAAAGTTGATTTGACCTGTGAATTAGTGCATGGAGTGGTGGATCTTGGTATACACCCTATTCTACCTGTTGATGGCGTTTCACTGATCCTTGGAAATAACTTGGCCGGCGGACGTGTTTGGGTTAATGAATCGCCCTCTCTGGTTGTGACTGATGCACCGTCCTGTACTGATGGTCTGGATGACAGTGCGCGACAGTTTCCGAAAGTGTTCGTCGCGTGTGCAGTGACTCGTTCTGGTGCTCAACCTAGGGCTGAAGAGAAAATCAGTGACCCTGAATCGTGTTTCATTTTGAGTGATTATCCCATAGTGGTTTCTCGGGAAGAGTTGTCTACTGAACAGCAGAATGATGAAACATTAAAACCACAATTTGAACAGGTTATTGATAGCACTGAAATTCGTGACAGAGCACAAGGCTATTTTATCGAACAGAATGTGTTACTGAGAAAGTGGTCCCCGCATGCTGTGGATGGTATGGGAGATTCTGTCATTCAGGTCGTGATACCAGTAAAGTTTCGTTCGTTAGTGTTAAAGATGGCTCATGATCAGCTCGCCAGTCATGCCGGTGTTCAGAAGACATATGACAGAATTCTTCGTTAGTTCTACTGGCCTCGTATTAAAAAAGACGTTTCAAGTTTTATTAAGACCTGTCATACGTGCCAGCTTACCGGCAAACCGAATCAGTCATTAAAACCAGCTCCTTTGCGTCCAATTCCGTCTGTATGTCAACCATTTGAATATCTCATTATTGATTGCGTCGGTCATCTTCCTCGTTCAAAGGCTGGAAGTGAGTACCTGTTGACCGTGATGTGTCAAGTTACGCGTTATCCAGCTGCGTACCCATTGCGCTCGATTAATACAAAATCTATTGTGAAAGCACTTACTCAGTTTGTGTCTATTTTTGGGTTACCGAAAATCATTCAATCGGACCAAGGAAGTAGTTTTACTTCGAAATTGTTTGCGGAGGTGCTTTTCGAGCTGGGTGTTAGACATAATTTGTCAACAGCGTATCACGCCCAGAGTCAAGGGGCACTCGAACGTTTTCATTCTACGTTAAAATCACTATTGAGAGCTTACTGCCTGGAAATGCAGCGGGACTGGGAAGAGGGTCTTCCGTGGCTGATGTTAGCAGCCAGGGAGGTTACGCATCAGAGCATTGGGTTTAGCCCAAACAAGCTGGTCTTTGCACACAAAGTCCGAGGGTTGTTAGCTGTCTTGCGTGATCAATGGGTTGATTCAGAACCACCAAAAAAATTTTCAGAGTACGTGCTGGGTTTTCGTCGTCAGCTTTCATTAGCTGGGGAGTTAGCTGGGAAATGTTCAAATAAAACTCAGGGGAAATTAAAAAAATTTGTTTGACCGTAACACTGAACATAGGAAGTTTAGTGTTGGAGATCAGGTTGTTGCGCTTCTGCCTGTAGTAGATTCCCCGTTTCAAGCCAGATATACTGGGCCGTATGAGATAATACATTGCGGGGCCATGGATAATTACACGATTCTGACGCCAGACCGAAGAAAGAAATCCCAAGTCTGTCATGTAAATCTCCTTAAGCCATATTATCAACGAAACTGACCGGTCTCCGTGCTAGGGGCGCCTGTGGTGCTAGTGGATAGCTCCCCTCGGTCAGGTATTTCACAGGACATGAGTATGTCTGTGGACGAATTAGAATCTCCTGATGACTGCGTATTACTGGGGCGTTTGAAGAATTCTGAATTAGAATTAGAATTCTTCTAATCTTAAACATTTAGACGTGACGCAAAGTCAGGAATTGATTAGTTTGCTTTCTGAGTTCCCGGAGCTGTTTTTGGATGTTCCAACCCAAACGACACAGGTAGAGCATGATATTGAGGTGGGCGAGGCTGCTCCTGTCCGTCAGCGTTTTTACAGGGTTCCACTGAATAAACGAGAGTTTTTAGAAAAGGAAGTTCAGTATTTGTTGGATAACGGATTAGCCGAGCCTTCATTTTCCAGCTGGTCCTCGCCGTGTTTGTTGGTAAAAAAAATCGGATGGTACGTTCCGTTTTTGTACAGATTATAGGAAACTGAATTCTGTTACAAGGCCAGACTCTTTTCCTCTGCCGAGAATGGAGGACTGTGTTGATCAGGTCGGTGCAGCAAAATTTGTGACCAAATTAGATTTATTGAAAGGCTATTGGCAGATTCCGTTGACAGAGCGTGTGCGTGAGGTTTCATCATTTATAACACCTAACGGATTATTTTCTTACCGGGTTATGAGCTTCGGTCTTCGAAACGCACCGGCGACGTTTCAAAGAATGATGAATAGAGTTATTGCGGGACTAAAGGGCGTGACGGTTTATCTGGATGATACGATCGTGGTGAGTGATACATGGTCAGAACATCTTAAACGGTTACGTTTACTTTTAGTCCGTCTTTCTCAAGCAAATCTTACGTTAAATCTCGCTAAGTGCGTGTTTGCAGGAGCTACAGTCACGTATCTGGGTAAGGTAGTGGGGCAAGGACGTGTGCGTCCAGTGAGGGAGAAGGTGAGAGCCATAGATGAATATCCTGTTCCAGTCACTAAAAAGGAGTTAATGCGTTTTCTCGGCCTGGTGGGTTTCTACCGCTGTTTCTGTAGGAACTTTTCGACGGTCGTTGCCCCTTTGACGGACCTTTTGAAAGCTAAAGCTTTGTTTGTTTGGTCTGAGTCTTGTCAGAATGCCTTTGAGGCAGTGAAATCGTTGTTAACTGTTACACCTGTCCTTATGGCACCTCAGTTGGAGAAAACTTTTAAGATTCAGGTAGATGCCAGTAAAGAGGGAGCAGCGGCAGTGTTAATTCAAGAGGATGATGCAGGTATTGAGCGGCCGGTTTGTTTTTTCTCGCGAAAGTTCAATAGTCATCAAATGAACTATTCCACAATTGAGAAGGAGGCACTTGCGTTAATTTTAGCACTCCAACATTTCGAAGTGTATGTTGGTGGGAACAGTTCAGCGGTAATAGTTTATAGTGACCATAACCCCCTTACATTTTTACATTCTCTTAAAAAACCAAATCAACGGCTGATGCGTTGGTGCTTGTTTCTTCAGCCCTTTCATTTGGATGTTATGCATTTGAAGGGCTCAGAAAATATAGTGGCAGATGCACTGTCTAGGGCACCATTGTAAAACCCACTGTAAGCTGTGCCTTGAAGAGTTAACAGGTTTGTTTTTCTATTTATTATTCTATTCATGTGGGGGAATGTTGTTGATATTGTGAGTATAGGCCTACTAAAGTGTGTTGGTGCGGTTATGAATGTTTATTGTTGGCGGAAACTTAATTGTTTCCTTTTCTCAAGGGGGGGAGTGTCACGGCTGTATACTTGTCATTTTTGCCGTGTCTGGGTGTGTTTTGCTCCTCTTACAGGTGTGCTGCGGAGCTGAGGCAATCAGGTGGATTGGGTGCACCGGTGCACAGGTGTGCCTGTCATTAAAAGCTTCCTGTTTGGCGTCCTCATGGAGCGTTCCATTCTGTCACCTGGAACCCTGGCCAGGACCGAGATGTTGGTCGGCGTTGCGGCGTATTGCGAGAACTTGAGACAGTCTTTGCTATATAAAGCCAAGAATAAAAAATATTGTAACTGCCGTAAACGTTTTATCCTCCTTCATTGTTGCTCCCTATTAAGGGCGTAACACCCGCACTACAAAAGACTCACACACACTCTTCGTCCGGTCTCGTTTGCACTTCACTTACCTGAATCCTTACCTTAAGGACTCCAGCAATCTTACCTGTCTCCAGCGTCTCCTGTGTTCCTCATGTGCAGTCCCGTCTCTCTGTGTGTGTGTGTGTGTGTGTGTGTGTGAGAGAGTGAGTGAGTGTTCCCTGTCTCCAATCTCCAGCGTCAGCTCTGTTCTCCAACCCTGCGATCACAAAAGGACAGTATTACCTCTCTGCTTACTCATCACCATTCATCACTATTCACTCACCTGCACTGCTGTTTGACTCTGTTGAGGTCAATAAACACCACTGTTTGTTTTACTCCTGCCTCCGTGCCTTCTGTACTGTAACAACCATGTGTTAATGTTTAAAAATAAATAATTTATTTCTTTGCAGAATTGCAACCTATAAACACATGATGGCCTTCTGGGAACAGATTGAGCCACACAGGATGATTCGTGTCACCAGCTCCAAACTCACCAGGGAGACTGGGTTATATGTGAAGACTCGGGCACTTCCTGCAATCGATGAATTCTTCCTCTTCATGATGCACCTTGCCTTGAGCCTCAAGCAGAAAGACCTGGCTCATCGCTTCCATGTCCATCAGAGTACAGTGAGCCGCATCATAACCACTTGGACAAACTTCCTCTATTTTCTTTTAGGTTCTGTGCAAATTTGGTTGCCGAAAGAGAGAGTATGAGCCTACCTGCCAGAGGAATTTGAGAATTTCGAGACACCCAGGTTATCCTGGACTGTTCCGAGCTCCGCTGCCAAACGCCTTCGTCTCTGCTATTACAGAGTGAGGTCTTTTCCAGCTACAAATCTCACTGCACTTTTAAGGCTTTGATAGGAATGGCACCTCATGGTGCAGTAATTTTTGTCTCTGGACTGTATGCGGGGTCAATCAGTGACCGGGAGCTGTTCAAGCAATCGGGTATCATCAATGCCCTTACTCCTGACATGGCCATAATGGTGAACGAGGGCTTCTTAATTGACAATCTGTGTTACGACCCCTGGCTCAAGGTAAGCAACAAAAACAAGGGACACACACAAACCAAATATTAAGCTCAAGAAGATGTTTATTTACTACTAAATTAAGGTAACATTAAATAAAAAGAAAACAAAGGATGTCACAATGTTTCTGTGTCATCAGTAACGTCAATGTGTAAAGCAGAGTGCATGGTTGGAAATGTAATGTAATGTTGAGGCATAAATGCAGAAAACAAATCAAACAAAACAAAGTCCAAAAGCCAAAGTTCCCAAAGCTCTCCTTGGCTCAACTGGAGATCTCTTTTTAAAGGAGCGCCTGAAGCACTGGTCACAGGTGAATCCAATAGATTGCTAATTTGTGGGAACAGGTACCAAGCAGCAATACCCGAGACCAACAGCAGAGGTCGTCACACCTGGTACCATGCAAAATCCACAGGCCTGCTTTTGTGACCAAGGGCACACAAATGTCTACTGGAGAGGTGAGACACACTCAGTCTGTTTCCAGGCTCAGGGTGTGTGAAGGAACACAACTTGTTTGACACAGTCATCCCCTTGTCCATTACTTGTAGCATTAATTAACTGTTTGCAGTGTCATGTCAGAATGGGCTACTTGTCAAGACATGGGCCCAGTGAGTCTACACAGTGTCATTCTTGTCTGTCTTTATTATTTGGCACATTGAATTGAATTGTAATTGAAATGTAAACTGTTTGAATATGAAAGGTAAATCAGACATTCAGGTGCAAGAACTACTACAGAAGATCGAAGGAATGATGATGGGAAATGGTGGGAGATTTATCATGGAATGAATGAAGATGAGCAACAACAAATTAATAGTCAGTTGTAGGTTGTTTTATTGTTATGTTGTATATGACAATAATAGAAAGAAACATGGCAGTTTGTCACAATGACCTTAAGGGAAGAATCCACACAGTCTGTTTTAACAATGATTTGATCATTCTGTTGTAGTTTCAGGAGAAGATTCAGATTTTTCAAGCAGACACTAAGCAACCACCAAACTGTCCTGCCGCTTATTGTGGCTGTAAGGAAACTACTTTGTTTCTCAGCACATAAAGATGAACTACTTATCGTGATTTCAATCTGCAGTGATGTGGTTTCTCCACTGCATGGATCTTCATGTGTATCTTCAGGTGGTTTTTAAAAGAGAAACTCTTTCCACACTGATCACACGTGTGTGGCTTCTCTCTGCTGTGGATCCTCTCGTGTGTTTTCAGATTTGATGAATCACTGAATCTCTTGTCACAGTGTGAACACTTGTAAGGTTTTTCTGCAGTGTGGATCCTTTCATGTGTTTTAAGAGATGATGAATCACTGAATCTCTTGTCACAGTGTGAACACTTGTAAGGTTTTTCTCCAGTGTGGATCTTCTCATGTGTTTTCAGATATGATGACTGATTAAATCTCTTGTCACAGTGTGAACACTTGTAAGGTTTTTCTCCAGTGTGGATCCTTTCATGTGTTTTTAGAGATGATGAATCACTGAATCTCTTGTCACAGTGTGAACACTTGTAAGTTTTTTCTCCAGTGTGAATTCTCTGGTGCACTTTTAAATACTTTAATGTAGTAAAAGTCTTCTCACACTCAAAGCACATGTACTCTCTCACACCAGTGTGTATTTTCTCATGTTTATTTAAATAGGACAGCAGTGAAAAACTCTTTCCACACACAGAACATGAATGTGGCTTCTCCTTTGTATGAACTGTCAGATGTTTCTTCAGGTTTGTTGCCCAGAAAAACGTTTTGCTGCATTCATGACATTCGAACTGTTTCTCTCTGGTGTGAACTGCACTGTGAATCTTAAGACTTTGTTTTGATGTAAAACTCTTCCCACACTGATCACATGTGAACGGCTTCTCTCCTGTATGACTTCTCATGTGTTTCTTAAGATGTCCTTTTTGTGTGAAGCTCTTCCCACACTGATCACATGTGAACGGCTTCTCTCCTGTATGAACTCTCATGTGAACATCAAGATTTTGTTTGTTAGTGAAACTCTTTCCACACTGAGTGCAGGTTGCAGATTTCTTGTCTCTTCTTTTCTTTAGAAATGTCTTTTTAGTCTTTAAGTGACTCAAAGATTTTTCTCCAGGTTTGTCATAATGTTCCTCCCTTTCACTCTCCTCCTTCACTTCCATCAGCTCTAAAATGAAAGAAAAAGTTAATTTTCAGTATATTAAAGTAATTCAAAATGAGGATTATGAAGTGAAAGAACTTAAAAGTGAACCTTCATGTACTGAAGTAGACAACTGCTATACAATATTCTGATAACTTTGATGTCTTATATTATATATTTCCCTGAAACAATTATTATATTTAAAACATTATTTTGACAAATCAAAAGTTTCTGTAGTGAGAATTATTAAATATGTTGATGAAGCACAATTATTGACATATTTTGACACCAACTTCTACATTTTATGAAAAATACAAATTTATCAATAACTATAAATCATATTTTGCTTAAGTCAAGCTTAAAACCCTGTCAGCCATTCTGGAAAGTGAATTTACTTGATATAGTTTGGTGTTTTCTGATATTACTGTTTTTTTATTTTGAAACATGTCTCAAATTTTGGTTACATTGTTGCAAATTTTGAACCAGATATAAAATAAATGTAAAATAATATGTATTCTGACCTGATGTTGACAATCAATATGAACATTTTTCAAATCTCACTTTACTGACCATTTGTTTAATATTAGATTAACTGCATATCTAGATATTGGTGTCACATTGTGAGAAATAACAGTAGTCTTCAATTAAAGCAGTTTGTAGGATTTTCTCATATATCCTGACTCCAATAATCAGTTTCTATCAGCAAACACTCAGAATAAAGTGAGATGTTCTGAATGTTGATAGTCTGAGGATCATCAATATTAACAGAGAAACTGCTGAAAACACTCTTTATTTCATGTCAATAGTTCCTGTTTTCACCTCATTTATTATGCTGATATCTTCAGATCTGCTGTAAATTGACACTTAAAGCTCATTTCATTGCAGTCAACAGACTGAGGGGATTTGTGGACCTCAAATATGAACAATTATTTTTGTCTTTGTGCTTTTAACTGACTTTCTTAAAGTTCTTTACTACTTTTCTAGGTATCTGTCAATATTTTAATGGAGAAACAGAATGAAGTTCTGAATTAGCATAAGATGCTTTACGATAGACAGGTATACATGCTTAATGCATTTAGTTTATGGGTGAAATACAAAAAGGCTTAATATGGCACAAAAATAATTAATTAATTAAAAAAGAAAAAAAAAGTAATTTGAAACATTAAAACAGACACATTTCATTTAGTGGGTTTTCTATGTAAAATCGCTTTTGTACATTTCATTTGATGCAGACACTACAGTTTGATATCTGGACTTTAACCCTATATAAACAAACTCATTAACTGATTTATTTATTTATTTTTTGGCAGATATGGGGTGTATTCCGGAAAGCAGGGTTAATTTACTGTCACATATACCCTGAACTCTCAGTTGATTAACCCAAACTTTGCTTAGTAAGTTCAGCCAACCCCGAGTATATTCCCGGTTAACACACTAGACCAGGGCTATTCAATTGGTGGCCCTCGTGCCACATGCGTCCCCGAAGCAACCACCGAGTGGCCCAGCGTAGTCTAGCAACACACAAACAATGCAGAGCGTGCCGGTAGTAGCTTAGATTACTATCAATATGACTTTCTCAACAGTGAAGCCTAGATTACTATCAATATGACTTTCTCAACAGTGAAACGTAAAATTGCCAATGAAATACAGTGAAGGAGGGATAGGCGGAATTGCGCTGAATGACACTCAACAGAAGCGGTCTCTCTCTCGCACACGATCAGTTCTCCTCGCGAATGAACAGGCAAATACATGTGTACACAGATGTCTAAATATCCATCGTAAGGAGTATCTCACGTGAATACAGTCGGTTATGGCTTAAGAGGACGTAAACAGGTGGGCAATAACTGGAATATGCGTCAGTTACGTCCATGCATTCAGCAGCAATATTAAATAGGCCTGTATGTCATTAATGTTAATCAAACAACAAAAGATGTTATATAAATGTAGGCTATATGTTTAATAAAGCTACTGTATCTGAAAAAAGATTATTTTTAATTTACTATTGTTTTTGTAATTTGCTTTTTTGTTCTTTTATATAGTCTAACACAAATAACTTATAAAATGTCTCATATTAGCCCATAATCATATTGTCCACCTCTTGCCCAACTGTACATACAGGCGCACCATTGGCACGGGGTACAGGGGGGTCAGGACCCCTGCAGTTTGGAAAAGACAGAAATCGACCCCCGCACTTTTGATAAGGGCTGCTTCAATCAGTCACAATATATCACCTTTTAGCTTAGGATATTTTCTTTCAAATGAGACCATTTTCACGTTTCTGTGAGCTTTCGTTCGTAAATAATCAACAGTTTTGTTGCGGATGTGAAGAACAGGAAATGCGCTCTCGAACGGAGAAACACGCGATCTCCAAACACTCGATCAAAGCTTGCTAACATTTTAGGACAGGTCGATGGTATTTAAATCATGCCTGGACGTTAGCGTTTGTCAATCAAGCCAAACTGTCCATTCAGAAACTGAGAAATTTGACACTTTAAGTAAGGAGGCTGATCTCAGGTTGACGCGCGAGCTGGCTTGACTGAAGTTTTCGTGAACATTTATAGACTGTTTTGATTTTGGTAATGTAACGCCACGCCAGCAGAGGGAGCCCTCATCTGAGTACTGACTGTGTGCCACTCCCTCTGCTTCACCTGTCACTTGCTGTTTGGTGGACATTTAAGCATGGCCATTGCCATTGATACCTTGCGAAGTATTGCCAGTTTACCTGCCTTACCGAGCGTTTCTACCATTGTCTGTTTGCCATTCTGTTCACGACCATTGCCTGTTTGACCTGTTTTTGCCGTTTGGATTTCCCTTCTGTTTTGTTGCCTGGATTGAACTGCCTCACTGTGTTTGAACCTCTGCCTGCCTTACGTTTATTGTCTCTGCCTGCCGATTTGGTTTTGTTTGCTGTGCTTTTTAATAAACACTGCATATGGATTCTAACGCCGCCTCAGTGTCCTTAAAGAGTACGCCATTGAATTCAGAACACTCGCTGCACAAAGTAGCTGGAATGACGTTTCTCTCAAAGCCATGTTTCAACGCAGTCTAAACCTCCAACTACAGACTGAACTGGCATGTAAGGGTGAGGATCTCTCTTTTTCTGACTATGTAACATTGGCGATCAAGATTGACAATCTCATGCGGAGTAATCAGGCCCATTTCAAGCCATTGTTTCAGGGAAACCTGCCCACCCAGCCAGTTTCCAGCCCTATCCAGTCTAATGACCAGGCTAATCCTGAACCTATGCAACTAGGAGTCACCAAGCTATCCAGTGAAGAGAGATCACGACGGCTCGTCAATAATCTGTGCTTTTACTGCGGGGAAGCAGGCCACCGCAACTCATCATGTCCACTCAAAGCCCGGAGGAGCACCATTGAACACAACCGGGTGAGTGTTGATAATCTCTTGCTTCCTACCACAAAATCACTCATGACATTGGTACAGATTTCTACTGATAGTGAATCCTTTGAATTTACAGCGCTGATAGACTCTGGTTCAGCCCTCAACTTGATCCACCAAGACCTCATCACGGCATTCAAGATTCCTACTCAAGCCTGCAACCCTCCACTTAAGGTCATCGGTAAAGGTATCACTCAGCAAACTCTGCCCATGCAACTCAAAGTCGGACTGTTCCATCAAGAAACGATCACATTCTACGTCATCAACTCTCCACGTCATGAAATCATCCTTGGATATCCCTGGTTAACTGTTCACGACCCAGTCATCTCCTGGCTCCATGGTGAGATCACGCAATGGTCACCATTTTGTTTCTCCCACTGTTTAACTCACAAAATCCTGAAACCATATCTATCCATGAGCATCGAAAGCCCTGAGTGTAAACCCGTAACCATCCCGTCATGCTACCAGGACCTCCAGGAGGTTTTCAGTAAAACCAAGGCAACACTACTACCACCTCATCATCCTTGGGATTGTGCGATTGACCTCCTACCCTATGCTATGCCACCTAAGAATAAGATTTATCCCCTGTCACGTCCTGAGAGTCAAGCTATGGAGGAGTACATCGAAGAGGCCCTCAGTTCTGGTTTCATCCGCCCATCTACTTCTCCAGCAGCTGCAGGTTTTTTCTTTGTGGAGAAGAAAGATGGAGGACTTCGGCCTTGCATCGACTACAGAGGTTTGAATCAAGTTACAGTTAAATTCCGCTATCCACTACCATTAGTTCCTGCAGCACACTTGAACAGTTACGTGAGGCCAAGATTTACACCAAGCTCGACCTCAGAAGTGCATATAACCTAATTAGGATCAAGGAGGGTGATGAGTGGAAAACTGCCTTCCTGACCACTAGGGGGCACTATGAATACCGGGTTATGCCGTATGGCCTGTCCAATGCACCTGCTGTCTTCCAATCCTTCATTAACGAGATCTTCCGGGACATCATGAACAAGTATGTGGTCGCCTACATTGATGACATCCTGATATATTCCAAGACCAAAGAGGAGCATAAGAGTCACGTCAGGACTGTACTTAACAGGTGTGGAGATGGATAACTCTAAAAATCACAGCAGTCACTGAATGGCCACAACCCAACACAGTCAAAGAAATTCAACGTTTCCTGGGCTTCGCCAACTTCTACCTGAGGTTCATCCGCAACTACAGCCAGATAGCTGCATCCATGACGTCCCTGCTCAAAGGTAAACCATCACGACTCAAATTGACTGATCAAGCCACTCAAGCTTTCACTAATCTAAAAAACAACGACTTTTACAACGACTCCTATACTAAAACATCCAGACCCAAACCTACCGTTCATTGTTGAAGTAGATGCTTCAGATTGTGGGATAGGAGCAGTTCTTTCTCAGCAACACGGACAACCAGGCATGCTGTTTCCATGCCTACTTCTCACGCAAGCTCACAGATGCAAAACGCAACTACGATGTTGGAAACAAGGAACTTCTTGCCATTAAAGCAGCTATAGAAGAGTGGAGACATTGGCTAGAGGGTTCCATCCATCCCTTTCAAATCATCACAGATCACAAGAACCTCGAGTACATCGAGCGCCAAGAGACTTAATCCACGCCAAGCCAGATGGTCATTATTCTTTACGAGGTTCCAATTCACAATCACCTATCGTCCAGGCAGTAAAAATGGCAAAACTGATGCACGCCAGCAGAGGTAACGCCACGCCAGCAGAGGGAGCCCTCACCTGAGTACTGACTGAGTGCCGCTCCCTCTGCTTCACCTGTCACTTCCTGTTTGGTGGACATTTAAGCATGGCCATTGCCATTGATACCTTGCAAAGTATTGCCAGTTTACCTGCCTTACCGAGCGTTTCTACCATTGTCTGAATTTTGCATAATAGGTCCCCTTTAATAACTCAAACGCGTTTGCTTTATGAGACGAGCTTAAACAACAAGCCCAAATACGCTTATAATGAGTGACCATGGCAACACAGACCGTGCTCTGTGTGAAACAGGCTTACAGAAGCATAAACAAACACGACGCCTCCGTCAAATGTAACGTTAGTGTGTTAAATTTGTGAAAATAACAAGTGTTTTGTCACTTTAATATTACTCTGGTCACGATAACGGATACCAAACACGAGAGACGCCAGAACGTCGCTATGGTTTCCAAGCTGTCAATCATTGCATTTTCAAGAGTGAGTCGTGTTCTCTACACACATGTAGGCCTACTGATAATTTAGTGGATTCACTCCCACATTTAAATGCGGTTGTCACTCCTGAAACTTACAGCGTGTACGTGGCTGTGCGCAAACATAGATCAAAAGGAACAGAGGGCTCAGATTCTGATGGCACCTCTGAAGAAGAAGAGGAGCTCTGAAGATATGTGATTCAAATGATAGATAGATGAAATGTTTGCACTTTCTGCGCATATTTTGTTCTATGCATTGTACTTTATATGTGTTTTTCATGCCAACAATGTTAATAAAAATGATCAAATGCATTCAGTGGCACTCATAATTTCTCTTATTTTCACCAGAAAAAAAAATTGGCTAGTGGAAATTCTGATTGACTGGTAACTTTAGAAAGTTACCAGCCACATTGGCTGGTGATCAAAAAAGTTAATTTAGAACCCTGATGGCATCTATAGAGATATCTGAAAGCGAAATGAAAGTGATTGTTGACTCGACCAGCAATGCAGAGGGGAGGACACACAAGAGGAAACCTGCGCATTTAATTGGTGTATACTGTAATACTGCATTTACAATGCTTATCAGTGGCGTGCACTTTGATATCGAAAGTGAAAGTGATATCTAATACAAAAGAAACACCTAGTTGATAATCAATTTGTGTTAAAACAGTCGATCTGGCGCTGGGATGTGTTCTTTTTGAAATCATGTTTAGTGCTCATTGCCGCTGTTATCAGAGATCTCCGTGCTCGTGCTCACTGCGCAGACTTCACACGGACGAGCGCTACAATTCTCTCTATTCGTTACGTTGAAATCACAAAACAAAATATGCATAAACGTGTCCCTGCTCTTGATATACAATCAGTGATGAACATCTTTTGTTTTAATGAGAAAAAAAATCATACATGTTTGGATTAGAACCCAGAACCTCTTGCACGCTAAACGAAAATGCTGCCACTAGTCTATCAATCCAATCCAATCCAATCCACTTTATTTATATAGCACATTTAACAAACAACAGTTTCCAAAGTGCTGCACAAAATGAAAAATAAATAAATAAATACTCTATTAAACTTCACCAGCCTCCATTCAAACAATAAAAACTAGTAAAACTGAATGAGCAATACAAGAAACAGTCTATAGTCAATAGTGGATCCGTCTACTTATTTATTAACTAATATACATACTCTCGAGATTGATGACATATTGTAATATAGCAGATGTAAGGAAAAAAAACTACCATATTAATTTTAATATCATATTATTATTGTAATAATACAAGTACAACACCCACACACCCCCCTCCCGGATCGCAGCTTGGTCCCCCCCACTTTAAAAATGTCTCCTGCACCCCATGTACATACCAGCTGATATACAATGTAGTCTTGATTTGGGTGGTAAATCTGCATTTAAAAGTTTGAAAGGGTTTTAAATCTTCTAAATCAAGTAAAATGACTCAAAATAAAGTAATTTAAGTATAACAAAGTCAACTTTAATCATATAAAATGTAATTTACCAACATCAAAATGGTGGCCAGTGAAAATGCTGAGTGGCTAGTAATTTGGAAAACCACTAGCCACAGTGGCAGGTGAGCAAAAAAGTTCATGTCAAGCCCTGATTGCATCTTACAACAAGAGCTGTGCAAACTGATCAATGTTAAAAGAGAAACAATGAATAAATCTTATGTTTTTCAATAAATTTGTTTGTGTTGGTTTTAAAGTTTGTCGTTACGAGCTGCTTCGCCGCTGAAATGACTGGCACAGCTAACCTTCTTGGTTTGAAAATCTGGCCCAACTGAATTTGTAATGGAATAGCCCTGCGCTGGACATTCTCAACAGAGAGACGAATCGATGATTCACCATGGAAACAAATGCTAAGAAAAAGCACACCATTCTACTTCATTCTTCTTCTTTTGTTTAATGGCGATTTACATAACCTACTTGGTGCTGATGTTGATGCAAGAAAAAAAGACTGCGCTGTCTGCTATGGCTAACTAGTTCGACGCGTATTTAGTCAGACCCTAAGCAGAGCTGAACGCGGCATCAGTCCATTGGAGCAGATGGATATGTATGAAAGAGAAGCTACGCTACCAGCTGACGAAAACCCTCTCAGTTGGTGGCAAAAACTGTGCGGTATGTTTGTTTCCACATATTACGCAGCTGGCAAAGACATTGACCATACCTGCCACATCGGTCAGAGGTGCGTTTCCCAAAGCGAATTATGGTCGCAAGTTCCGTCGTTATCAAGAGAGTTCAGTAGGACTTACGGCCATAGTTGACTAACAATGTTTTCGAGAAACACACCCCAGAGCTGAGCGTGTGTTTTCATCAGCTGGAAACATTGTCAAAAAAAAAAAAAAAAAGTGTTTTGATGTGTAGTGCACGGATTGTTTCTGAATGGCAGGTCGCCAATTTGTGTTCATGTAATGTTAGTAGACAAACATTACGCTAACATTACACTACAAACATTACGCTGTCTGTTGAAGCGTGTTTACTCAGGTTAGTGATGTACTTACAGTTTTTATGCACTTTTTGTTACCTTTCATGCACATTAATGACATATTTTATTTAAAACAGTTGTTTGAAAAAAAAGTGAATGTCATTTCATTTCAATAAAATATGCGATGCTTGATTTGATGTGTATTTGCTTATTGTGCTCGCTAGCGCTCTCTTGTGGCCATAGTAGACAATAAAGTAATCTTTTCCTCTAACATTAAGTATTGCCTTTAGAATTTGATTATTATTCAAATTTTTCAAATATTTCAGAAAGAATTTCGAATTTAGCTTTTCAGCCATTTTCTTTTGACAGCCCTACTCTGAATCGGTGGTCTTATGTCGTACAGTGAGAGAGGTTCAAAGATGGCCTTTTTCCTGGTCTTGTTACCAAAGATAGCCTACAGTAATTTTTTGACAGCATCATAAATTCAGCATGATCATCTCTCATTGTGTTTGCTGCTACGACCAACGTCTACTGACCAGCCAATTAAAATGCAACATGAAATCAATGCGACATGGAGCTAAAATGATTTTCAAAATAAAATTATAGACGATTAGAGGAGCAGTAATTTATAAATTAGCAAGCAACAAGCACATTTTCATATTCATAAGGCGTCTTCAGACCTTTATTTTGAAATGGCAATGAACATGAAAAATCATTAAAGACTGGTTGAGGCATGTTTGTTTTCATGCCACGAAGTTCAAAACATCCATTCAATTTTTGGAGAAAAAAAAAGGTCTGAAAATGTTTTTAATAGAAAAAAATATATATACATTTATGATTGTGGCAGCAATCTATAACCCACATACATGTTGTTTTTATGTTTATTAAAAGGCTGAATTCATATAAAATTCTGCCAAACTTCCCAAACTACTTCTATATAGGATGTCTACTTCATATATTTTATGAAATTATGGAAATATATGCTTCAGATCACTCAAACCATATATTGAAATGGTAGTGCTCAGTAATGGAGCTTGGGTGTCATCTAGTGAAGAAGTGTGGTACTGCGTCCAAACAAAATCTTACTGAAAGCTCTTTTTTGAGATCAACCTGAAATTTGAAACACAACTTTTCAAGATTTTTGGCTTTAATTTCCTTGCAGTTTTAGATTAAATCTTGTTTAAAACATTTTTTTTTTATAATATATTGTATTTTCATAAACAAACTTCTATAAC
Source organism: Chanodichthys erythropterus (assembly GCF_024489055.1). Classification (NCBI taxonomy): domain Eukaryota; kingdom Metazoa; phylum Chordata; class Actinopteri; order Cypriniformes; family Xenocyprididae; genus Chanodichthys; species Chanodichthys erythropterus. Next base: position 69,301,756 of record NC_090223.1, on the reverse strand, counting down.
TTTTATTCTGATTCACTTACATGAGGTTATTTCCAGAGTTGGGTATAACGCGTTACTGTAGTCTAATTACTCCTGATAACGCAGTAATGTAATGCATTAAATTTTAAATTTATGTAATTTGATTACAGTTACTGATGTTACTTGCGTTACAAGAAAAAAAATATTAGGTAAAGTGCATTTCTAAAGAAATCACGTTTGGTGCGGATGCGTCATTATGAATCACCGGAGAACTCGTGGAAGAGGATACCCGCTCCCAAGACGAGAGCGGTCCAACCTCATCTAAACAAGCTAGATTTGTTGTTTAGGTGATTTGTTCAGGATCGGGCTTCTGAACAATACTGTTTTCAAATGTTATTATAAATGTTTTCAGTGATTTTTTCCTGTCTTTAATGCAGGTATACAAACATAAGCTACCACACACATACATGCTACACACAGCAAGGAATGTTTAAGCTGTGTCCGAAACCGCTCACTCGTTCTCCGATTTACTAATCCCTATATAGTGTATGTCATCTGAGTGCACTATATCTGCAAAGAGTGAACGAAATGAAGTGAGTAAATACAAACACTGACGTAGCCTATAGGCTAACTGTGCGTCGGAGAGCTGGAGCTATCACAGAAACGGCTCAACACGTGATAAAATTACTTTTATCCTACATGTCACTTCATAAAATATTAATAACAATCTTAATGACTTTTGTAATCATACATACCATACCTGCCAGCTTTGTAGTTTAATCAATTGTATGGTCTGTCATGCTTAATATGTGTTCATAATCATTAAATACTATAAAAAAAAACTGCAAAGAAAAATAAACATTAACAAGTGTACAATATTTCATATATTTATTAGTTTATATTTCATATATTTATAAGTTATTTTTATTTTGTTAGAATCTCACGCTCACAGATGACGTGGTCGTTGAGCACCCTCAGGCGACTGTTATGATTGCATTTGAATGAATAAGCTACCTATAGATGATTAATGAATATTTTTAAGTCAAGTTGCTGTTTTCATACTTCTGTAATATTTTTCAGTCAATATTAAATTACAGAAAGAAAGTTTCAGTTGGTGGTGTATTTTTGTAGGTTTCAAAGTAACTTAAATGTAAAGTAATTAGTAATCTGATTACTTTTTACATGCAGTAATCAGTAATGTAATCAAATTTCAATTTTAATGTAGTAATTTGTAATTTGTAGTGGATTACTTTTTTTGAGTAACTTACCCAACACTGGTTATTTCACTACAAAACCTCAGAATCAAGATCAGACGAAGGACAAGCAGAAACAAATTATAAAAGCTTTGATCAAGTACATGCACACTAACGCAATCATCAACATTAATCAACATAATCTTTTATGAAGCTTTTTAACATTACTGAATGAAATGTTGAACCCATGAAGAGGTGTAAGAAAATATATAAGGTATCAAAAGTATAACATGCGAGATTTGGAGCGTGATCTATGAATCCGATCCAGACATGGCCTTTAAAAAAAAGCTTGATTTTCTCAGCTTATTGTTCAAAATGTTGCTATTTTTAAATGAAACTCAGCCACATTAAAGAGTTAATAAAAAGACCACATGAAAGTAGAATAAGATGTTTGTTTTTTTATTATTAAAAGCAGATTCTGTGTTTTTTATTTGACATATTGTATCATGTTCAGCTATTCATACTGTAGGGGAATTTTATAGTTAAAGACCAGATATGTTGGATAAAGAGAAAAATAATAAATTGAAGAAAGTTTTCCGAACTTAAATTGTTATAATTCATGAACACTTTTGAATACAGACATAAGGTTGGTCTCTTTTTAAAGAAGACAATCAGCAGATTATTTCCGGCTGAGAAATAATTTCGAAGCATGACAGTATAAAAAGTTACGCAAGTTTAAATTTACTGTAAAGAAAATGTACTGGACTATTTTATAATATTTTATATAAAATAAATATTTTACAAAATAGTTTTTAATCCAAAATTGCTATAAAATTAAAGCCATATGTCTCAATAAGTTGTGTTCCAAATTTGAAGTTGATATTAAAAAAATTGAGGTTCCTATGCAATTTTGTTTAGGCGTTATACCAAAAAAAGCCACCGGGTGACACCCAAACTCCATTGAATTATGTTGATGCATTTTTTCTGTCACAAATGCATACATTTCTCTTTCAATATTACTTTTATAACAAAATACCAAATATGGAATCTTGAGACTCAGACCTTTACAACGATATGTATTTTGTCAAGATTATAAAAAGTTTTGATTCTAAAAGACCGTAATATGACAGCCCGCACTTAGGGGGAGGAGCCCGCCAAAAGATTTTGAGGTACAATTTCCATGGTAACACAATGTCCGATTTCAAAATGGTTTTCACAGAATTAATTTTGAGTTTTTAAGCTTCAAATGATATAGAATTTATGATTATTACTTAAATATTTTATAGGGACAAAGGCAACAAAAAATAATTTTTGTGAAAAAGGTCAGAACTACTATTACGATGTATATTTTTGAGGGGCACTCCTGTCATAAATTAATCTATTACTGTTCCTACATAATTTGTAACAAAAAACAGTGGTCAAATTTCTATTTAGGAGTCTTAGACCTTTCCAATGATATATGTTATGATTAGATTAGATTTTAATTGTAATAAAGTTTTAAAAAGTAAACGTAGGTGTAGGGCTGTGACGATAACCGCGGTAATAAGATGTCGACTGCAGTGTTTAGGTCATCACCGTCATCACGGCACTCTTTTTTTTTTTTTTTTGCTAGTGAAAGTTACAGGAATGCATATGGTGTGTTATATGAAGTATAAACAATTTGTCATTGTTTGCCAATTTACTGTCTTCCGTCCCGGCAGCGTCTGCAGTATTTCCTCTCTGCTTTTTTTTTTTTTTTTTTTTTGCAAGGTGGTGCGGGGTGTCTGCCGAACGAACAGCAAGAGCAAAACGAATTTGTCAAACGTTTTAAACTCAACAAAATTGTGAAATGCATATATCAAGAGCCTGCTCACAGATGAAAATAACAGAGAACAAAACAGCGTTGGATGAAGTAGATTAGCGAAATATAGGCCCTATACAGTCATTTTTTCCCCTTCTCCCATAACAGCTGTATATACTACTGTTTCAGCTATTAAAATAGTTCAGTTTTGTATGTAATGTAAAAATGGTTATATTTCGTTTCTTTTCTTTATAAAATTAATCTACAAAAATGTTTGGAGCATTTTTTTGTTAGTTAAATGTACGTTTTTTTTTTTTTAAGTAGGATAATGGCCAAGCGGCCAGCGGCAGACAATGAGTTGATCAAAGCCCATGTTTTAATAAATTTAGCCTTCTCAAATCATAAGGACTTGTCTAAAATATAATCTATAGATATAAAACAGTTCAAGCATATCACAATGTTAGTTTAAATGTTTAACCTAAATAAATGTGCGCTCTTAAGACGCATATCCAATCGTTTGTACGGAGTGAAGCTGAAGCAGGCTCTGCAGGACATGGAGGCGTTAGCGAGATCTCTTGCATTTTTTTTTAACAGTGGAAACATCTTAAAATAGGCATTCATTTTTGCTCATAAAGGTAAAAGTAATACGTCATTCCAAACTGTAAAGGTCTACTTTTGTTTGTGTACACTCACAATATCAACAAAACGTTGTGCTTTTCTGCCGTCTCTGCCTTGAACAGGGGCGCTTCACACAGGCATGATGAATATATATAGAAAGCTTTAAATTACTACTTTAAAACTAAATAATTCAAATCGAAAATAGAAACTCATTATGTAATCTGTGCAGTTCTCTCTAAAGGCACATTCAATGAGGAGATGGCCAGTCATTTTTTTTTTCATAACCATAATTGATGGATGTCTAAAATATAAAAATAAGGAAAGGCCTAAAACAGGCCCGATTAAAATTTGCATTTTATTTTATAATTCGATACAATTAAAAAAATAAAACACAAATTATAATGGCATATATGTCAAACTTTGTCCTATAATCGTATAGCTGCTTATATATTCTGATTTTTATGTTGCTCTGTTCTGAATAGGCCTACCTTCAAATTTAAAGGATTTGCTGCAACGCAATTTTGTCTGATATATGAATATATTTACTAGCCTATTTTTTAATCCATACAGCAAATGCTTTAAAACAGCTTTTATATATAGCCTACATCTCAGGGCCGGGTTTCCCAATAACGATTGATCTTAGTGCTTAAGAGCGTTTTCTACGAGGCACTTTGCGATCGTTCGTTATTGTTTCACGTGCGTTTCCCAAAAATGCACTAAACACAGTCGCACGTAGCTGTGCTTTAAGTGCTACTTAGGAGTCGCTATCCGTTTGTCAAGTGCTGAAATGTCATTTAATAGAATGGCTTGTAATTGTAGTAGAGTACTACACCCACGTTTAATGCTGCGTTCTAGACAACTCGGAAATAATAAATATAATACAATATTATTATAATACAATACTATTATATTATATTATAATTTACATAATAATATACTTTATATAAATATATACATCATATACATGTATTATAATACTACAGTGCAGGCCCGGCACCACGAGGGGGCAAAAGGGAGCATTGCCCCCTCAGATCTGATTTGTGCCCCCTCAGTTTCAATTCCCCCCCATTCACTCCCAATTGTATCCTTTAACTCGTGCGATCACACCAGTGTGATTAAACATTCAGTTCGTCACTGCTAAATTCAAACCTGCTTTCGCGCTGCTGGCACTGAGTCAGAGATGGACGCGCTCTGTGCTTTTCATATTTTACAACTATTCAGTGTTTTCAACCACGTAATGTTTATTTGAGGTTTCAGACATTTAAAAGACATTTAAATTAAGTACTACGCTATAGGCCTATATAAATGATAAATTGAAGGCAACGTGTTTAAATTCACGAGTGTTTTTCTCATTTAGAAAACTGTTATAAAGAAAACGTTTAACGTCGCTTAGCCTAATGTAGCATAGCCTCAGTGATATTAAAAGATCAAATTCGGCACAAACCAATTTTTCTGTATATTATGCTTTAATATAGTGTTTACTAAGTTTGGTCTTTTAATGGCACTGTCTTTTTTATGGGAGGAAAACACTTAAATAAATGTGTTGCCTTCATATTCTGGGCTCATCTGGTTTTCTGTCTGTAGTTGTTTACGGCCCCCTCCAGAATTATGAATACCCCCCCAGTTCGTGCTACAGTGTATAATATAGCAACATTATTTCCCGGTCCAATACATTGCTGGTGTTCGTGCACATCAGCAAGTCAGTGCCTTTTTTTTTCTGCCCTTTTTAATTAGTTTATTTATATATTCATTTAAAAAAAAAAATTTTTTTTATTGTTAATATAATTTGCCGTTTAAATAATAAAGAAGACCGACTGCTTTATTTCCACGCTGCATGCGTTCTTAAGTCATTATATTTCCACGGAGGTCGGGGGAGGGGGGTTGCGATTAACCGCCAAACCGCGGTGATATGTTGCGTCTTCACCGCGGTAAGAAAAATCCCATACCGTCACAGCCCTACGTAGGTGTCCCGTATACGGGACGGTGACAGCTAAGGGGTTAATAAATAAATCACATGAAATGCGATTTTTACAAATCTGTTTTGAACTACATCCATATGAAATCCATATTGAATCAATCCATATTGAAATCCCATTCAAAAATCTAATTTGTTTAAATGGTTATAGATATAGGGATTATGTACAAAATATTTCAATTAGAACTTTATTTATTGCTTGATTTTTTGTTCAATTACTGCTATTTATGTTCAGGTATGTTAAATGTTAGTACAGCACTTTTGAGCTGGGTTTAATGTTGCAAAAAAATAATTGTTTTGTTTTGTATTCTGTAAGATTATACTTCTGTATATTCTCTATTTCTGTAGAGCTGGACATTTTAATAATGATCAAATGAGTTCAGCTGTGAGAATAAAACCAACCTGTTTGTTCCTCAATATCTTCATGTTTCACTCTGAATGTTTCTTCAATCTTTATTTCTTCTTTATTAAACTCAATCTTCATGTCTCCAGTCTCCTCTTTAATAATTATCTTTATATCTTCACTTTCCTCTTTAATAAACTCCATATTTAAGAAGAGAATAATTAACAAAGTTAACTGTTTCTATCGATTTTTACTTTCTTCAGCAGAATCACAAGACGCAGCAGCGCGGCGTAGTCTTATGACGTCATGTCGTGACTCCAAAATAAAAGTCCTGATTGGACTTTGGAAAGACATGCAACGCTTATCTACATTATTTATTGTAATTTTATTGTATTTTGTCATTTTTCAAGGGTAAAAAAGGATTCAGCTGTTTTTTTTTTGTAAACAGAACCCCCTTGATCTAAATTATTTATTCTTGAAGTCCACCTGTGATTTTAAGTTAATATTTAAATGTTTTGTCAACATATCAACTTGGTTACCTATATGACATAATCCAAGTAAAAAAACATTTAATATTTTTAGTAGGTTAAGAGTTATATAATTATAATTATATATTATAATTATATAATTTTATTGTAAATGTTACTCATTCAATTATTAAATTGTGATTATAGAAAACAATTTATTAAAAGTGTAAAATAAAATTTCAACATAATAAAGTGTGTTCATACATTAAATATGATGATTGTATTTATAGGAAAAATGCACATTCCTATTTACATTTATGCTGAACAGTCCAGTGGCAGTGTTACGAGTGTGTTTTTCTGAAGAAGACGCAGTGCCTTCACTGAGACTCAGCAGGGCAACAATTGAGATGAGGAGAAAGGATCACAGCTTGTTCTTGTTGACGGCAGACGCGTTTGCAATGCCAACATCTGTGCATAATGTCATTGAGGTCATGTTGACAGTCCTCCACTAAATAATACACTTACAATGTTATTATTATGATTATAACCTTTATTTTACCAGGAAAAAAAGCAAAATCTCTTTTACAAAAGCATCCTGGCCCAGAGTGACGGCAACACATCTCACGTGGGTTTAACAGATAACATCCATACATACATATTTAAATACATACAAACTAATCAAAACATCTACAAACCGATGTTTCTGTCTCCAAATCATTTAACATCACTTTAAAAATGTCCAGTGAAACCAACTCCTTAAGTTTCAGTGTTGTACCTAGGATAGTTAAATCCACTAAAGGAGGGAGAGCGTTTTCACATTTGGCTCCTAAACTCTTGAATAACCTTCCTGATAATGTTCGGGGCTCAGACTCGCTCACCCAGTTTAAATCTAGATTAAAGACACATCTCTTTAGCCAAGCATTCACATAATGCATCTCATGTCAGATCAATTGCACGTATCTTTACTTAATGTTATGAACAGCAACTACGCTAATTATTCTCTATTTGCTTTTCTGTTTTGCCTCGGGACACCCGTCCCGAGGTGACTAGAGAGGACATCAGCTTCAGTTTAGATCCAGCCTCTTAAGAAGACCTCAGATGAACAACACCTGTGAAGAGACGGCGTCGACTCCTGCGAGGACTTCAGAAGATGCAATATGCACTTTCCCTAATTTATTGTTGATATGTAATAAAAAAAATTTCCAGGAGCTCATTGCTTCTAGCTTAAAGTTAAATACTAACAGTGTCATAAATTAATTGCCCAAATTATTACATTATTTGCTAACTGCATTCTTCTTAAACTGTAATTTTGACATGCGTTCTCTGTAAAGCTGCTTTGAAACGATGTGTATTGTGAAAAGAGCTATAGTCAAGTCAAGTCACCTTTATTTATATAGAGCTTTTTACAATGCAGATTGTGTCAAAGCAGCTTTACATTGATAATTGGTATATAATTTTTCCTTTTAAAGAATAGTGTCAATACAGGCAGATCAAAAGCACTGTTGAATAAATGTAAAGTCAAATTAGATTAAATTAGGGCTGCACAATTAAATCGTATTTTAATCACAATAACAATATCTGCTTCTCTCGATTGATTTTTTAAATAATCGTCACGATATTGGCCCGCTCTATGAAAATAAACATAATTTGGAAATATTGGAATTAATATTAGGAATTTCGCTGTTTTATCTTTTGAAGTTCGTAAAGGTTTTACCAGTTTTCATAATGTTGATCAGCTAGAAATTATTTTTCTTTGCTTCACGAATTTGCCGGGCAATTTGAATCTGGTTTGTCTTATTGCAAATGAATTTTGTTGCTTTAAAATCTAATGGGAATACATATTACAAAGCGCTCACCAAAACCATGTTTTGTATTGATTTACCATCTAACGAAGTTATCATAGTTGGTTAAATTAAGTCTTTGTGCCACCTACAGGCCTTTTGGGTGAAGTGTAGGTTGGTAAAGAACTTGCAAAATAGCCATAATTACATTACTCTTTTGATAGAATAAACGTGATTAATAACCGTCATTATAATTTGAGCAAAAATAATCGTGATTATCAGTTTGACCATTTTTCGTGCAACCCTAAAACAAATGTCAAGAGTCCCCAACTAAGCAAGCCAAAGGCGACAGCGGCAAGGAACCCAAACTCCAACAGGTGACATCAGGTGGCAAACAGGTGTTAATCTGGAGAAAAAAACCTTGGGAGAAACCAGACTTAGTCGGGGGGCCAGTTCTCCTCTGGCGAACAGTGCTTTGTTATGATTCAGATTGCTATCATAAGTCTGATAGAATCACAACATTCAAAGTATTTATTTAAGGTCCATCCAGTTGAGGATCGTATTCATCAGGCCAGTATGGACGGTCTGTTGAGGAACTGTGGCACTGGCTGTCGTGTCGATGATGTCTTCACAATGGATGATCTAGTTGACTCGATCTCTGCTGATACAGGGCTGCGTTGTTGTCGTGTCAGGGCGACGGTCCTCGGTCTCACCTAAATATGGCCCGAATCTGGTTGACTACGGTAAACCTCGGGATAAACAGAACGACTAATATTAGCGTAGATGCCATTCTTTTTCTGATGTAATGAGTACATCTGGTGTTATAGGAAGTGTTCCCGGTTCCGGCTGACCTAATTTATGCAGCCTAATAATCCTTTAACGGATTTGAAAATATAAATTGATAATGTGTTGTGTGTATGCCAGGTTAAAGAGATGCGTTTTTAGTCTAGATTTAAACTGACAGAGTGTGTTTGCTTCCCGAACAATGCTAGGAAGATTGTTCCAGAGTTTAGGTGGCAAATAGGAGAAGGATCTACCACCTGCAGTTGATTTCTATATTCTAGGTATTATCAGCTGGCCTGAATTCTGAGATCGCAATAAACGTGAGGGACTATAATGTATTAAGAGCTCGCTTAGGTACTGGGGAGCTAAACCATTTAGTGCTTTGTAAGTAATTAACAAGATTTTAAAATCTATACGATGTTTAACAGGAAGCCAATGCAGTGATGACAGAACTGGGCTAATATGGTCATACTTCCTAGTTCTAGTAAGAACTCTAGCTGCTGCATTTTGTACGAGCTGTAGTTTATTTATCAAGCGAGCAGAACAACCACCCAGTAGAGCGTTACAGTAATCTAGCCTTGAGGTCATGAACGCATGAACTAACTGTTCTGCATTTTTCATTGAGAGCATATGTCGTAGTTTAGATATATTTTTAAGATGGAAGAATGCGGTTTTACAGATGCTAGTAACATGGCCTTCAAATGAAAGATTGGTATCAAAGAGCACACCCAGGTTCCTAGCTGATGACGAAGACTTAACAGAGCAGCCATCAAGTGTTAGACAGTATTCTAGGTTATTATGTGAAGAAGTTTTTGGTCCAAAAATTAGAATCTCTGTTTTTTCTGAATTTAGTAGTAGGAAATTACTGGTCATCCAGTTTTTTATATCAGCTATACATTGTTAATTTTGCCAATTGGTAAGTTTCGTCAGGGCATGAAGAAATATAGAGCTGAGTATCATCAGCGTAACAATGAAAACTAATGCCATGCTTCCTAATGATATCTCCCAAGGGTAGCATGTACAGAGTAAAAAGCAACGGTTCTAGTACTGAGCCTTGTGGTACTCCATATTTAACTTGTGATCGATATGACATCTCATCGTTTACTACTACAAACTGATAACGGTCAGATAAGTATGATTTGAACCATGCCAATGCAATTCCACTAATGCCAACATAGTTTTCAAGTCTATTTAAGAGAATATTGTGATCGATAGTGTCAAATGCAGCACTAAGATCCAGTAACACTAATAGAGATATACAACCACAATCTGATGATAAGAGCAAATCATTAGTAACTCTGATGAGAGCAGTCTCAGTACTATGGTACGGTCTAAATCCTGACTGGAAATCCTCACAGATATTATTTCTTTCTAAAAAAGGAACATAGTTGCGATGAAACTGCCTTTTCTAGTATTTTTGACAGAAAAGTAAGATTTGAGATCGGCCAATAATTAACTAATTCATTAGGATCTAGTTGTGGTTCCCTGCCCATCCATGCAGCCTAGCATGGATAAGAGCAGGGAGAGCAGCAATAAACCCCCCAGGGTAAACGGAACAGGACCAACATGCAGATATCATTAAAATCATGATTTAACGTACACATATTTTGAGAATTAGTCTGATTCAGGGGAAATAATAAGGCCAATCCTGACTGAAGTGAGGAGGAGCTGGGGATGGAGGAGGGTAATTTGCTCCTGAGAAATGCAATAGCTGCTGATAATACTGAGGAGCTTATATATAGATGCCGTGATTGCCATCGTATTCCTATAGGTAGACATAAGTCACCTGGGAGTTAGCTGATGCAAGCTTGACTGACGTGACGTGCCAGAACTGACGCTAACGCTAGATATTTAATGCCATCTACCAGTGTCAGAAATTTACTTTCCCATATAAGACAAATGATTTTAATTTTTTTTTTTACCTTTATATATAATTTCTTTCCTAATCTTATTAAATATGTATGCTATCTATAATGTGAAATTCTTAAATGTAGTCAAATAAATTAGAATAATATGACACTAGGCTGTTAGCAATTAAATCAGTATAAACCAACTGTATGATGCTTTATTAATATTAATATTTTAAACAACATTTTTTTTTTCAGAAATATGAAATGACAAAATTAAATGATACTTGGAATAAGTGATATCGACACTAGGTGGCGATAAGTCATTGTGTTAAAGAAGAGTCATTTATTAATTTGACGATTCGTTCAAAACGCTGATTCATTCAGGAATAAAATCTAGTGGCTGTCTACAGGTGCTGGTCATATAATTAGAATATCATCAAAAAGTTCATTTTTTATTGTAAATTATTTTTAAAAATGAAAAATAATTTAAAAATGAAACTTTCATATATTTTAGATTCCCTACATTACATGTTTTACAAGTAAAACATTTTTCCCTACATTACATCAAAAGTTTTTTTTTTTTTGTTTTTTTTTTTTGATGATTAGAGCGTACAGCTCATGAAAGTCCAAAATCCAGTATCTCAAAATATTAGAATATTTCCTAAGATCAATCAAAAAATGGATTTGCAAAACAGAAAAGTTCAAGTTCTTTGAAGCATGTTCATTTGTGCACTCAATACTTGGTCGGCAGCACATATTACAGCAAATGACTTGCTCCTAGCACAAATTACAGCATCAGTGAAGTGTGGCATGGAAGTGATCAGCCTGTGGCACTGCTGAGGCACTATTGAGCCTTCAGATCATCTGTATATTGTTGGATTGACTGTTTCTCATCTTTCTCTTGAAAATATCCCATAGATTCAGATCAGGCATGTTGGCTGGCCAATAAAGCACAGTAATATCATGGTCAGCAAACCACTTGGAAGTGGGTTTTGCACTGTGGGCAGGTGCTAAAGTCCTGCTGGAAAAGGAAATCAGCATCTCCATAAAGCTTGTCAGCAGATGGAAGCATAAAGTGCTCCAAAGTCTCCTGGAAGATGGCTGCATTGACTTTGCACTTGATAAAACACAATGGACCAACACCAGCACACCAGCAGATGTCACGGCCCCCCAAATCATTACTGACTTCAGAAACTTCACACTAGACTTCAAGCAGCTTGGATTCTGTGCCTCTCCAGTCTTCCTTCAGACTCTGGGACCATGATTTCAACATGAAATGCAAAATTTACTTTTATCTGAAAAGAGGACTTTCGACCACTGTTCACTGTCCAGTTTTTATACTCCTTAGCCCAGGTAAGATGCTTCTGACATTGTTTCTATTTCAGAAGTGGCTTGGTAGTCCTTTTCCTGAAGATGTCTGAGTGTGGTGTCTCTTGATGCGCTGACTCCGGCTTCATTCTACTCATTGTGAAGCTCTCCAAAGTGTCTGAATCGGCTTTACTTGACAGTATTCTCAAGCTTGCGGTCATCCCTGTTGCTTGTGCACCTTTGCCTACCCAATTTCTTCCTTCCAGTCAACTTTGCATTTAATATGCTTTGATACATCACTCTGTAAACAGCCACCCCATTCAGTAATGACCTTCTATGACACATTGTTTACCTTAGATACGTGAAGATTTCAAGAAAGACATGGCTATCTGGAATGAGGCAAGTGAAGACAAATTGATCAGCATGATCCAGGAAAGGCCGGGTTTGTATGACATTACGGAAAAATGTTATGTCAACCGTGTGGTGAAAGCTGAACTTTGGCGTGAGATCTTAAAATAAACTCGTCATATCAGGTAAGATTTCCTTTTTGGCAATTGAGGTCTTTAGAAAGCTTGTTTGTTATTGTTCAATAGTCCATAGTAAAAATAAAACTTAGTGTTAGTGTTTTGTGTGTACCAAACTAAGTTTGTTTATGGAAACAGATAGTATTTAATAATATGTGCTAGCGTCTAATATTTCATAATAATAACAATCAAATTGTTAATAATATAATTAACAATACAGCAAAAAGTAACATTTGTTGGCATAACAAATACTTATTAAAGTGACATAATAAGTAGCCATAACACTTAATGCTTACAAAATTTGACTTTGTCCCTCAGAGAAAGAGCTCAAGAAGCGGTGGGATTCATTGCGAACCCAATACATGCGTTATAAGAAACAAGGACCCTCAGGAAGTTCTGGAGCTCAGAAGACTGGCAGGCAGCAATAGATCCTGAACCACCCGCAGTTTCTAGAGCCTCACACAAAAAGGAAGGAGAGCACTTCAAATCTAATGATCACGGTAAATAAACAAATATATATATATATAAAATATAGTGTTTAATTTCAGAATAAAAATTTTGCTTTTTGAAAGGTGGCCAGTGCTAACTCGGCATATTAAGTCAAGCCATTACATTAACTTGTCACATTTGTATCTTATGTTTTTTTAAGGAACCTGCAGCTGATAGTGATTCCTGTTCACCCTCAGATGGTACCAACAGTGACACCTGGACTGGCACCCATGAAGACCCCAGCTTCAGTGATGCTGACCTACGGTCAAGTACACCCTTTGCTGAATCCACCATCTGTGGAACTGAGTCCACAGCCATGAGAAAGGACCCTTTGCAAAGCTCCTACATAAAAGCAAAGCCTCCAGGGAAGCGCAGGTAGATGCAAGACGAATCCTCCAGCGAGGAATCCACAAACTTGATGCGCACCATTGGCAAAACTCTAGAAAAGTTGGCATCACAGGAAAACACCAATGATGCCATCTCAGTTTACTGCAAAAATCTTGAACACAGAATGCAGAATTTACATCTACTGCCACATTTCCAGCATTGGAGGTTGATAATTGCATTTTCAAATATTCAGTGGGCCACAACCATGCACTGGATGCATCTTCCAATCAGTATACACACTTGTAGCAAAAGTGTAAACAGATATTGTAGCATATAGTAAATATGTCACGCTTAGTTGTATGTTATATTAGAGTATGTATGCAAAGTTTATATTTCTGTACATTTTATTTATTTAAAATACCTACTGTTTTGATATTTTTATGTAAATTACCGTAATGCTATTTTTGGACATTATACTGCACATTTGCTGCACAGATTCACAAAAAACGATGTAAAAATGTAAACTTTATTTTGCAATTTCACACCATTGTTATAAAACATAAACCAAGGTCAGTGAGGGGAAAGAAACAAGTTTGCTACATGCTTATATTTTGCCCCACTGAAAGGGCACTGCACCGGTGTCCGAATTAAAGTACTGGCACAGTTTATCCCTGAGCTGTTTGGCGTGTGTTGTACTGTTGGTTGTGCGTGGCAGAGAGGCCTGCTGTAGGCCAGGGTCTTCTCTCCATCTTCCAGGGACAGTGTCATGATCTTGTCCTTCCTGGTCGATTCCTGCCATGTACACTTCACAGCAAAACAATGTCCTCCACTTTGGCAGTGCTTCGAATATTAATGGTGGTTAGTAGTACACGAAAATGATTTGCCAGGATGCCAAATGCATTTTCAACCACCCTTCGAGCTCACGAAAATCTGTAATTGAATATGCGTTGCTCTACAGACAGCTTTCGGTTCGGGTATGGCTTAATGATGTATTCCTTTAAGGGGAATGCCTCATCAGCCACAATGCAGTAAGGGGCCAGCTGGTCTGATTCAGGAAGTGGTGCAGGTGCAGGAATGTTGGATGTTCTTTTCTCCATGGCATCCTGCAATGAGCATCCCCCAAACACTCCACCATCTGAAATGCGCCCTTTGCATACAGAAATCTGTAGTTGCTGTCTATCAGTGCCATAAGCACTATTGAGAATGTATGCTTGTAGTTGAAGAATTTAGATCCAGTTCCTGGAGGGGGACGAATGTTAATGTGCTTTCCGTCCAGAGCACCCAGGCAATTTGGGAAATGCCACTGATTCTGGAATCCAATGGCTACTTGCTGCCACTCTTCCACTGTGTCTGGGCACTGAAAAACAATATAATTAAAAGAAATTAGTTTAACTCATCAGACCATTAATAACTCAGTGATTTTGACATTCTTGAATTAACCCTACAAAGCCCACTGCTGCAAAATTACATCACTTTCAAAAATTTATTAAAAAAAAAAAAATGCCTGAAAAATGTTTTTTCCTCTCATGATCACATTTACATAGTTAATGGGTTCTATTGTTTGTCCTCACAGTGCTATTGGATAGAAGAAGTGTTTATAGGTCAGCATTAGGCTCTTCATGTTTTGGATTTTTGGGGGAGATGCCTTTTACAGATGCCGATCACATTTACATCACATTTACATAGTTAATGGGTTCTATTGTTCTATTGTTTGTCCTCACAGTGCTATTGGATAGAAGAAGTGTTTATAGGTCAGCATTAGGCTCTTCATGTTTTGGATTTTTGGGGGAGATGCCTGTTGCATTGTTCAGGGACAGGTGTAAATGGTCTTGAATATGAACCTGTAATTGCTGTGGGGGGTGTATGTGTTCTTTTAGTATGATAAGTAGAGAGCATAATAGGCCAGCCAGACTGTATTGTTTGAATGTAGTAGTGGAATTTTGATTTGCATTTGCATTGAAATTATAATTTGATGGATAATACTTAGATCTCTACTCTCGACACATGGTCTACCACCCTGTCTATTCTTTCAGTTTATCTACTACAATATAAGACCCTAAAATGACCCTTACTAAAATGTAAAAAAATTGAAAAATCTTTAATTTGTACATCAGAGGCCTCCTTAAACTATATCTGAGAGATCAAAAAAAAAAAAATGCTCATTTTTGGGTTTTACAGGGCTAAAACAAAAAACATTAAACAGATACATGTATACCTTAAGGTATTTGTCTTTTAAGACCTGGTAGATTGCTGCACAGGTTTCAGTAACGAATTGCTGAATCGTGGACATTCCCACCCTGAATTGGTAAGAAAGGCTCTTAAAGCTTTCTCCTGCAAAGATTACAAACACATAACTCCACTATTAATTTTCCACACCTTTTACAGAGTCAAATCTAACACTTTTAAAGCATTTGTATTACACTACATTAAAGCAATTTTTTTATCTGTTATTAAAGACATTGTACTAAAAACAACCATAATAATGTTTTATATGTTGTCTCTTTTTAAGTAGACTACAACTGGATACAAAATAATAAAATTCTTTTCACTTTTATAATGCTTCACAATACACCAAAAATAAAAATAAACAACTGAAAAGGTGTTTTAATGAAATGTTCAAACAACAAATAACCTTACCTGTTGCCAAGAACCGTAGTGTAATCATCAGACGTTCCCCCACGGAGATACAATCCCGGTAATTGCTCCCCATACAGAGAAATCATATCGCTTCATAATACTTGGATTAAACTTCAACCTCCTTAGTAATGTTCTTCAAAGAGACTCTGATCAATCAATAAATGTGTCCTGCTCAATCATTTGATTAGCCTACACTATATTATAATTCTACTGTTTATTATGAAAATGTCTGAATACATGGAAGCCACATTTCAGCTTCAGTTATTAAAATCATAAAAATTATGTTTTGGTTTTAAATTCTTCTAAAAACATTTGGTATCATCAGTATTTGAATGTGTGATTTTAACAGTAAATCCAGGCTACAGTAGACTCATGTTAGTGCTGTTAGAAGTGACCCAGTGTTTGACGAGTCGATCTCTTCTCTCCTTCAGTTAACCAGTTTGAACTGCTTTTACCTGTTTTACTCTAATTCTGCGATTTTTCCATCCTTACATTAGCAACACATTATGATTTCACACTGGTTATGCCTCTCAGATAATCTGCCAGCAATAAACAAAGCCTAATGTTAATTGCATGTCACAACTTTCCCGCCATCTCTTGCTAGGAGTCCGAAGCATCTGAGGTCGCTTTGTCCCATTCATGTCCCAGGTGTGCTCAACCGTGCAGCCGACGAGCTCTCACAGCAGCCTCCACTTGTGGGCGAATGACGGCTCCATCCCCAAGCGGTCCAGCTGATCTGGCAGCACTTCGGCGAGGCCCAGGTAGACCTGTTTGCCTCCCCAGAAACTGCCCACTGCCAGTGGTTTTATTCCCTGACCGGCGGCACGCTCGGCACGGATGCCCTGGCACACAGCTGGCCCCGGGGCCTATGCAAATATGCGTTTCCCCCAGTGAGCCTTCTCGCACAGCTCCTGTGCAAGGTCAAGGAGCAGGTCTTGCTTGTGGCTCCGTATTGGCCCACTCGTACCTGGTTTTCGGATCTGATGCTCCTCACGACAGCCCCTCCTTGGCCGATTCCTCTGAGGAAGGACCTCCTCCAGAGAGGGAGCACCCTATGGCACCCACGTCCCGACCTGTGGAACCTCCACGTGTGGTCCCTGGACCGGGATGCGGAGGTTCTGAGTGATCTCCCGCAAGCGGTCGTAGACACCATCACTTCCGCTAGAGCTCCTTCCACGAGGAGCCTCTACGTGTTGAAGTGGAACCTATTTGTTGAATGGTGCTCCTCTCACCGAGAGGACCCCCGATCATGCTCGGTCAGATCTGTGCTTTCCTTCCTGCAAGAGGGCTTGGAGCGAAGGCTGTCTCCCTCCACCCTCAAGGTGTATGTTGCCGCTATCGCCGCACATCACCATGCAGCTGATGGCAAGTCCCTGGGGAAGCACGATCTGATCGTCAGGTTCCTGAGGGGACCCTCCCTCCATACCCTCTTGGGATCTGACCCTAGTTTTTACATCTCTCATCCCTTTGAACCTTTGCAATCAGTCGAGTTAAAAGTACTGTCTCTTAAGACCGTCCTCCTGGTTGCATTGGCTTCGCTTAAGAGGGTAGGGGATCTGCATGCATTTTCGGTCGACGAATCGTGCCTAGAATTCGGGCCCGGTGACTCTCACGTCATCCTGAGACCCCGGGGTGTCCCCGGATATGTGCCCAAGGTTCCTACCACTCCCTGCAGAGATCAGGTAGTGAACCTACAAGCGCTGCCTTCGGAGGAGGCAGACCCAGCCCTAGCTTTGCTCTGTCCCGTCCTCCCTCTGCGTGTATACGTAGACAGAACGCGAAGCTTCAGGACCTCAGATCAGCACTTCGTCTGTTACGGAGGCCAGCAGAAGGTAAAGGCTGTCTCCAAGCAGAGGATGGCCCACTGGATAGTGGATGCCATCGCCCTGGCGTACGAATCCCAGGGCGTGCCTTGCCCGTTCGGGTTGAGAGCCCACTCCACCAGAGGAGTGGCCTCTTCCTGGGCGCTGGCTCATGGCGCCTCGCTGACAGATATCTGTAGAGCTGCGGGCTGGGCGACACCCAACACATTCCCTAGGTTCTATAGCCTAAGTGTAGAGCCGGTTTCTTCCCGTGTACTCGCTTCCACCAGCCGGTAGACGCGTTGAACCTGCTCTAAGTGTCGGCTTGCACTGCCATGTATGTGATATGCGATATGTGCATCTTTGACTCCAGTCGCGTTCCCCGCTTGGCAAAGCCTGTCAAGTTCCTCCACCTCCCCCTCGGCTCGGACATCGTGTGTCTGATGCCAGGCCAACATCCGTCTCTGACGTTGTCTGTTGGCTGGGTTCCATATGTTGTGACTCCTCTACGTGAGCGATCCCATATGTGTAATTCTCCACGGTCAAACTTCCTACGGTGAGCCCGTGTCTTTCCTATAGCAGAGCCAGCTCTGCCGTCACCTGTCAGACGTGTCTCCCCCTACCCAGGTGGAGCCGTCCCAGGGACTCCATATGCGTACTGCCCCCCGGGCCAGTCCATATGTATATTCTCCACGTAAATTCCTCCCCTACTGGGTAGGTTGTGGCCTCCGCAGCATCCCTTTAGGGTTCGCTTCCCCAGTGTAGTTTAGTTTACTTAGTGGGTATTTAGGTAACAGCAGTAAACTCTCTCGGTGTTGAGCTCGCCCCCAAAATAGGCAGTTTAAAAAATTAATAAAAAAAATATCTATGGGTATTTTGACCTGAACCTCACAGACACATTCAGGGGACACCTTAGACTTATATTACATCTTGTAAAAGAACGTTCTACGGCACCTTTCAAAGGATCAGGTGTTTCCATCATGCAAAGGCCGATGTGACACTCGTTAGGAGACTGACACTGCATACCTGTATGTTGACATTCATAATAAAATGATTTACAGCACAACAATGATTTTGTAGATCAAATAAAACATACATGTAAACATACATGTAAATAAATAAAAAAACATTTTATATCTGTGGTAAGTTGGATAATTATGGTGGGGATCCTTTCCGAAGGATTATTTTTTTGTTCATTAGTAGTTACTTCGTAGTTATTTTTCTTGAACTTTAATTAGTAGATAATTATAGTAGTTCTTCAGGAGATATGGCAGAATTCATTAGTTATTGATTAGCTAACTGTTACTTAACATAATCATAAGATTCTATTACATACTGATTAGTTAACACATCTTCCTTAGTAGTTAACAGTAGTGAATTAGGTGTTAATGAAGAATTACCTATTAGTTCTTCAGTGATTTCTTATTAGTTATGCAGAAAGTAAGAAACAGTATTCTAAAGTGTTACCCAAAGTTCTGTGTTGTTTGATACACTTACTGAAAAGATTTTCACCTCTAAATGAAGAATGACTTAACTTGAAGTATACAGAGCCTTTGAGAGATGCTTTTCTGCAATGAATTACTTACATTTTAGCTTTATTTTATTTACTATGTTAATGTTATGAATTGAAAGACATGAGCACAACAGTGTCATAACAGAGACTGAATTGTTGAAGGATGCTCTTGTGCATCACACAGACGGAGAGAGATGCGCTCAAATTGTAAATGTACACAAGGAATGTTGTCTAATTTAAAAAAAAACAATTTTTCTGTATGTTTGAATTACTAAACTGGAACTTTATATTATATTGTAACATTTCATATTAAATATTTTGGAACCTTATATTGTATCATTTCATATTAAATATTTTATATTAAACATTTATGGTCCTATATAGATCATACAAAAAAAAAAAACATTTTAAAAATATCTATATCTTTCGTTGCCTTGAATTTGATCATTGTTGAATATGGAGTCAGTGCAGTAAGATCTCAGACCCCTGATCTGACCCTATAATTGAGTTATTTTACATAATTTACAACTCTAAACAATGTAGTTTATATTCTTTATTAAACATCTATGGAACTGTAGATCATATAATAATAACAATTAACATTAGGCTTTGTTTATTGCTGGCAGATTATCTGAGAGGCATAACCAGTGTGAAATCATAATGTGTTGCTAATGTAAGGATGGAAAAATCGCAGAATTAGAGTAAAACAGGTAAAAGCAGTTCAAACTGGTTAACTGAAGGAGAGAAGAGATTGACTCGTCAAACACTGGGTCACTTCTAACAGCACTAACATGAGTCTACTGTAGCCCGGATTTACTCTTAAAATCACACATTCAAATACTGATGATACCAAATGTTTTTAGAAGAATTTAAAACCAAAACATAATTTTTATGATTTTAATAACTGAAGCTGAAATGTGGCTTCCATGTATTCAGACATTTTCATAATAAACAGTAGAATTATAATATAGTGTAGGCTAATCAAATGATTGAGCAGGACACATTTATTGATTGATCAGAGTCTCTTTGAAGAACATTACTAAGGAGGTTGAAGTTTAATCCAAGTATTATGAAGCGATATGATTTCTCTGTATGGGGAGCAAAGTGAAATCCTGTTCCCTCTGATCAGTTCATGTCTACAGAAAACAAATCAGATATGATGACGAGTCAATAATATCAAACCCTCAGTAGTGTCTGTGTCAGGAAACGGCAGAGGCATTTCTCTAAATATCTTCTGTGTTGGAAGATTTCTGCATGTGTGAGCGATGGATGCAGGATCATTTTCTCCTGACATGATAATCACACTCTTCATGTCTCTTGATTTCCACAGACATTGTTCCCAGGACCAGGAACGACTTCCTACAATGTAAGTCACTGAGAAAACAAGCAGAGAAACTCATTGAATGAGAAAACATGACAGAAGAGTTTTAGAGTTGATCATGATAATGATGATTTTCACAGGATATCTGCTCAACTGTACTGAGACACTGATGATATACTGAACATGAAGAGTTCAGACACATTAAAAGATCAGATTGATGATTCCTGACTGTGATGTGTTTTATCTCCATCAGATTCCCATCAGATCACTCTGGATCTGAACACAGTGAATAAACGCCTCCTTCTATCTGAGGGGAACACTGGCACACCGCCGTCGTATCCTGATCATCCTGACAGATTTGATGGTGGTGTGTGGCCTCAGGTGTTGTGTAGAGAGAGTGTGAGTGATCGACGGTCTTACTGGGAGATTGAGTGGAGTGGAAATGGTCTGTGTATATCAGTGTCATATAAGAGCATCGGCAGGAAGGGAGGGGGTCCTGAGTGTGGGTTTGGATATAATGATCAGTCCTGGTGTTTGGCCTGCTCTCCCTACGGTTACTCATTAAGTCACAATAACATACACACTGATCTCCATGTAAAGCCCATCATCAGTAGAACAGTGAATAATGTGAATCACTATAGAGTAGGAGTGTATGTGGATCACAGTGCAGGAATTCTGTCCTTCTACAGCATCTCTGGAGACACAATGAGCCTCATCCACACACTCCAGACCACATTCACTCAACCGCTCTATCCTGGGATTATGGTTTATGGAGGATCAGTGAAACTGATTTGATGAATCAGAACAGAGAGATTTTATCCATAATGCTTTGAGCTGATGATGAATCAGATGTTATAGAGTCTCTTCATTACATTTATACTGTGACACTGAAATATGTCAGAATAAAAGTGTGTGACACAGATCAGTGTATGTGTGTTCTTTTCTCAATCTCTGTTAATGGAAATCACCTTAATTTATTTCTATTATAGTGTCACATAAATTATAATTTATGAGTGTAGAATTGAGATTTGTTCAACATCTTGTAATCAAGTATATTTTAGTAGTCAAAACACAGAAGCTGCTGCAACATTATTAAGTTGGCTTGAAAAAGCTGAAATGCTGTTTAAACTTATTATTAGTGTTGCATCATCACTAACAGCTGCCAAGACACTCCCTAGCAACCAGACAGAGTACCCTAGCAACCATTTACCAAGACCTATATCTCTGCATCAGATCATCGTATAGAGATGTGGATTGGATCTTTTTACCAGAGACTTTATTATTACAGGGAGATGGGAGGGTCTGTATCTCCTACCATTGGAGAAAGCGTAACGGCTAATGTAATCACATGCAGCACCTCTCAGTCTATCGTGTAACAGCCTCTGCTCTTCTTCCCTGCGCACTGACAGTCTTTACCGCAGCGTTAACTTTAGCCATTGTGCTTTTTTGGCTAATGGTTGCAGGCTTGTCATCTAGTGGCTTTGTTTTTATGCTAGCAAACGGGACTTCCAAAATGCTACACATGCTAGCAGTGAATAGCTACATGCTAATAACAACTAAGTGTTAAAACATGTTAATAACATGCTAAGAACTCCATAAAAACTCCATAGTAACCATCTGTAACAACTACCAACCACCCAAAACACCCTAGCAACCTCCTAACAAAAAAAACAACATCTTAACAACCACATAGCAACACCCTAGCAACCACTAAGATCACGCCTAGCAACCACACAGGACACTTTAGTAACTTCATACAGTAGGAAGCCAGCCAGAATACTACTTTATAATATAATAATACTTTGGGCCGTGTGTTTGCTGTCTTTTATTGCTAAGTGTCACTACAATCACAGACTTTTAAAAAATTAGAAAGTAAACGTGTCTGTTCGTTCTCTCAAGTGTTAATTAATCTGCTGCAGTTTGTTGAGAGCTTTTGTAGCAGATGAATTCAATTGAAATATTGTGGATAAACAAATTCTTAATCACAGTGCTGAAATTACAGTAATAATTGTACAGTAATAATACAGAAAATAAATGTAGGCGTTTATTATTTGCATCAAATTTAAGCAAAGTAAATGTTAACACTGTGAGTTTTTTTATGTAGGCCTATAATGAGAAATGCTAGCCAATAGTTTGTCTCTTATATACTTTGTTTTCATTTAGTTTGTAGTAGATTCATTAACTGAAACATTAACACTGAAATAAATTAAACTAAGTGATAATAAAATTAAAACATCAAGACTTGCTAACCGACTCATTTTTTTATTGTTGTTGTTGTTGTTGTTTTTGAGTTTGAGTCCAGGTTTGTTGGTTTATTATTTGTCACAAATAAAACCGTTTGAAATGTAGGCCTACATTTATTGATTCAAAACACTTTCTGGAGCTTTATTATTCAATGTGTCATTTTTAGTAGTATTTAGTAAGATGATAACATTGTACACTGTTGATGTTGGCCCTGTAACGTTTATTATTGCTCTCGCTGGACTCGGTTTGAAAATATGAGAAAAAAATTTTTTTCTAGACTAGTACTAGTAGTTGTTCATTTAAACAATTAGTCAAAAAATTGCACATTTATATTCATTTAATTCCCTTTCGAAAGGGAACTTCTACTCTGCGCTGACTGCGCTAGGGGAACGTCCTCCGTGACCAGTGCTCGAAATGCCAAAAATCACCACACTCCAATCCTATTGGCCGGCGACAGCCTATCACGTCAAACGGCGCGAACCGTGACGTATAAAGGGAGCGCCTGGGGAAACAGCCGACATCTTATTGTCTTTGAGCGACTGTAGCAGGCATCCCGCAGCATGGCATGAAAGCGCAGAGTCTCGTTCCCTGTTCTCAGGGAACTATGGTTACATACGTAACCGGAGACGTTCCCTTTGAAAGGGAACTTTTACTCTGCGCTGACTGCGCTAGGGGAACGATATACCCACGCCGCCACTGAAAGCTCCGACCCTGCCATCCAAAGCATTGAAGGTGACGTCACGTTTGAATGGCAGGGCTTACGCCGCTGCAGGTCAGGCTGGTGCGGCGTTGCACACTATGTCAGTGCTTCTGGCGTATCAGGCTGATCTGCTTACGGATTTTGATCAGGGTCAAGGTCTTTCCGCTGAGGCAGTCGCGGAGTTGCGTCAGACCACGGATCTCGCTCTGAGGGCCACCAAACAAACTGCCGCCTCGATCGGCCACTGAGCGGCATCTGTGGCTCAACTGTGTGGACATCGGGGAAAAAGAGAAACATTTTCTCCTCGATGCCCCGGTTTCGCCCACTGAACTTTTTGGCACCTCCGTGCAGGCGGTGGTTGAGAAGTTCAGGGAGGCGAAGACGCGCTCCGCGGCGTATAGATCTTGCATCCCGCTCAGATCCAGCTCTGGGCCCAGACAGCCAGGAAATCCCGGGCCGTCTTGAGCCGAGGCTCAGAGGCAGGCCCAGAGGGAAAGTGTCGCCGCTCGTGCGCCTCCACCTCCTCGGAGTAAGTCGCAGAGACGGCGAGACGCTAGAAGGAAGAAGCAAGATCTGAGGGGGGTGATCGAGGAGCGGCGCCAGCAGCGCCGGTAATCGATCTCCGCTCTCGCGAGGGCTTTTTCTCGCCCTCGCTCTTCCTTCGCCTCCCGGTAGCGTTTTGTGACATCTATATGCTGCGAGCTTTACAGTCGGGCTGATGTGGTGGGCCTATGATGAATATATTTCTGATGGCCCGCCGTCTGGCTTGATAGTGAAAGTGCTTTTGGGCTTTGGAACTTTGGATTTTCCCCTCCGTGTGACGAATCGGGGAGGAATCTGCGTTCTACGAGCCGCAGGAGGTAAGCCAGGTCCATTTTTCATTCTCTGTATAGACCTCGCTTTGCCTGTGTAGCTTACCATGCATATAGCTGTCATCTGTTCATGTTTTATGGGGTTATTTGGGCGAATAACTGTATGTTAGGCTGACTGTTACAGGCAGGCCCTTTATGGCCGCTTTGTTGTTTAGCATTGGTGTAGTTTCTCGGCTGATACTGTGTATAGCTAGAACTAGCTTTCGCTATTGTCAGTTATGTGTTGGCCGGTTTTTCGGCCACCTGATGCTGTTGCTCGCGCTGCCTTTTCCGTGTGTTTGGAAATTTGTAGCCTGAGTGTAGCGTGGTCTACATACAGTCCTTAGCTAGCGGCTAGGCTAGAACTAGGTTAGGTGTATGTTTGTTTACATCCCCCTGTCATGACTATTCCCCTGTGGTTGTATAGTTCCTAGTTCTGGCCTCATTCTGAGGAAGTTGCTGGCCGTTTTTTGCCCATATTTCCCCTTCATATGTTTATGCAGGTGTGTTATGTGAGCGTGTTTGTGCTGCCACAGGTTACACCTGTTCTTTATGATAGCAGGCTTTTCCGGCCTCTATATATGAATACGGTGTTATTGTTGTACTCCCCGGTTAGGGTTTGTGTTTCACTGAGTGCGTCACCTGTTGGATTGCACACTCAGGATGAGTGTTGGGAATTTTGTTTACCCGACTTCTCCCGGTCGTTTGCACCACAGCATCTGGGGTTCGTTGCTGTTTGATTGTTGGCTATTTGTTTTTAGCCTCTCTGTATGCAGCTTGTTTGGATACAGCGCTGTTGGTTTACGATGCTCGCTACGCTCACGCTGTTTAGCATGTTTAACATTGCCTGCTGGAATGTGTATGCCTAGGCTCAGGTTGTGTAGCTAGTTCCCTTAAATTTGTCATTTTAGGTTATACTGGCCCTTCCTTGTAGCTAGGGCCCTGTCATGACCACGGACTAGTGCCACATGGTTCTTTAAGTAGTAGGCTTCTCCAGGCCTCTTTTATAGCTTCCTGTTGGCCCAGCTACGCTGGTCGTGTACGGGCATCATTCCATGATTGGGTAAATGCACTAGCTATCGCCGCACGCTTTAGGTTACAGGCCGCTTTCAGGCCTTCCTTTGCTAGCATGTCGGAGTTTAGCTTGGTACTCCTCTCACTGAGAGTAAAAGATGTTTTTTACTGAGTATTTTGTGCGTTTATTCCCTTTAGCTCTAGTCGAGCTAAAATATTTTCCCTATCTATTAACGGGTTCTATTTTTGCTCCTAGAACTTTAGTGGCCGCTGGCTAACGTCGCATGTGACAGGTAGGCCGTAAAGGCCTCCTGTGGAGCGTGCTGACCTTCGACAGCAAAAGGGATGGTTTCGCCGGCTGGCCGGGTCTCGGGTTGACTATGACCTCCTGTGTAGTCGGTCTGTTCAGCTGGAACCCTGATAACACTGCCACGAGCTGATGCCACGTGCCGGCTGGGATTATAGGCCCACGGGGCCTTTCCTAGCGCATGATGGCGTATGTTGTACTCCTCTTGCTTAAAGAGTAGAAAGGTACTTCACCGAGTGCACTGCTCGTTGGTTTGTGTTGGACGGGCTGTCTCGTGGGCACTTGCAGCTGTTATGTCTTGGTGTTTGCTCCACCTTGATATGCAATAAGGTGTGGCCCTACAGGTCATCCTGGGCTACCGCCATCTGCATTCAGTTCGCTGGTGAACTCTGGTTATGTTGTAGGCCCTTTTCCCGGCCTCCATGACTATGTGCCCACTTTACGGTCTGTCTGTTAGGTTGAGCTTTGTACTTTCCTTCGGGGTTAACTGCGTAATTGTGCTTAGCTCCCTAAGCTGGTTTGGTTGTAGACTTCTTGAAGTCTCCCGTTAGACCGGCCCCCAGGCTGGTTTGTGCTCCCCTGGGTCAGGGGTCTTTAGCGCACAGCCTCCTCAGCACCTTGTTAACGGCTGAGTAGATCCTTGGATGAGTGGTTTTACTCCCCTCATACGAGGGTCCATAGCGTTTAGCTGAGTTCCTCTCTCCAGGATGCCCATCTCTGCATGTGGGTTTGAGTTGCTTACTGCCTGCTCTCCTCTTTGGAGTTTGCGCTTCGAGATTCTGTATATCAGACAAGGTTGGCTAGGCCAGATTTAGCTTCGCTGGATCTGGCTAGGCCTCCTTGGTGGCAGCGGGATGGATTTCCCCCCGAGTGACTGGCCGAGGTTCCTTTGGTTCCTTGGCCACATTCCCTTAAAGGGACCACACCCTCTCGGGATGTTGGTTCCAGATGCTCGAGCAGCCTTGGTAGGCTTTTTTCGGAAGGCCTCTTTTAGGCTCAGCTTGGGCTGTTGGCCGTAGGGAATGCTGTCACTGACAGCCTTGGAGTTCTGCCCCCGGTTTTTCCTTGGAACTGCCGGATGTGTGTCCAGACATTTGGGCTGGCATTCTCCTCTAGCATGGCGGCGTGGGTATATCGTTCCCCTAGCGCAGTCAGCGCAGAGTAAAAGTTCCCTTTCGAAAGGGAACGTCTCAGGTTACGTATGTAACCATAGTTCCCTGAGAACAGGGAACGAGACTCTGTGCTTTCATGCCATGCTGCGGGATGCCTGCTACAGTCGCTCAAAGACAATAAGATGTCGGCTGTTTCCCCAGGCGCTCCCTTTATACGTCACGGTTCGCGCCGTTTGACGTGATAGGCTGTCGCCGGCCAATAGGATTGGAGTGTGGTGATTTTTGGCATTTCGAGCACGGGTCACGGAGGACGTTCCCCTAGCGCAGTCAGCGCAGAGTCTCGTTCCCTGTTCTCAGGGAACTATGGTTACATACGTAACCTGAGACGTAACTTAGATATATACTGGATAGAATACTAAACCATAAATATAGCTGCAAGCAGCGATGGCGGGCCCAAGCCCGGTGGCACCGCCAACCCGGTGGCTTCAGGGCAACTGTGCACAGCGGGCAATAGGCATTTAAAATGGGTAAACATAAAAGGACTATGTCAAAGTTTTTATGAATACACCATATTTACTACAGCAGCTGGTGCTCATATGATTGCAAACCACAACAGCCGCATCCATGATGCGATTTGTAGGGGGGATGGGGGGGATTTCCCCCCCTTCTGGTCTATGTATCCCTGCCTCTGCTGATAATTTAATTTGGCGTATGCGGGGGAATCGGTCTTAAAACATAATTTGGCGTATGCGGGGGAATCGGTCTGACAGCTCTGCTTCATTGAATGGACTTACTGGTTAGCCAGAAGACATAAACATGGTGTACTTGGAAGACTTCTCAAGGACATAAGGAATGTAAGTAACCACAGATCAGTTTAAGACCCCCTTACTATCAT
Source organism: Chanodichthys erythropterus (assembly GCF_024489055.1). Taxonomy (NCBI): domain Eukaryota; kingdom Metazoa; phylum Chordata; class Actinopteri; order Cypriniformes; family Xenocyprididae; genus Chanodichthys; species Chanodichthys erythropterus. The sequence continues at coordinate 69,273,964 of NC_090223.1, read as the reverse complement.
GAAAGGCAGAATTAATTAATTAATTTTTATTTTCATATTTTTCATATTTTTTGTTATTTTATTTTATTATTTATTTTATTTTGCTTTGGTGTTGTTGGCCTAGGACAATACATTTGAATTGAAGTTTTTTTTTTCCCTACAGTTCATCCAATAACACTGCATGGTAAAGAATTTCATTAAGTGTAGTGGTGGCAGTGCAGTGCAGCATGTTAGTTAGTTTGTTTGTTTTTTCATTTCATTTTTGCCACACATAATCACAGTTCTGATCTGATAGCCTTCTTTTTGTATGTGAAATCAAACTTATGAGATTTTGTACACATTATTTGTAGTTCTGCAATGTCTCTTTAGTCACAGTGTAATCTTCACCACATTAATAATTAATGATTAACAAAAATAAACATTCTATAAAGTTATGCAGTGGATAAAAGTGCTGATATTCCCATTGAAATCTATTGGACTGCCGTATAGTTTTCACCCCGAAATGGCGGAAACACAGGGCGGCTGCTGGGCGCTGGTGTTTCAATGGAACGTTCTATTGACTGTCGCTTCTTGTCAGTGTATATTCTTTGGTGAGAGAGAGAGGGACTGCTGACTGAGAACGCTGGACTGGAGACACCTGTGTTACTGGAGTGAAGCCCTTAATTGTGGAGATTATTTTTGTTATTGTGCATTTGCACGGACTGTTTGTTGGATTTAATATCCGAAATAAAGCTCAGTCAGCAGTCAAAGCCGACCCTGTCCTCTGCCTTCCCTAAGAACTTTAAACTTTGCTACAACATTCTTAAAGGATTAGTTCACTTTTCCTGATAATTTACTCACCCCCATGTCATCCAAGATGTCCATGTCTTTCTTTCTTCAGTCGAAAAGAAATTAAGGATTTTGATGAAAACATTCCAGGATTTTTCTCCATATAGTGAACTTCAAACAGCTAACAGTGACACACGTGGACTGTGCATCTTTATTCAAGCACACCTCATACTCAGTCACTTTAACAGGAAACAGGAAACTCATGAATATTCATATATGCTTTGTCCAGTGCCACTGAATATCTCAGAACAGGATTCAACTGGAAACTCCAGCACAATTTTGTTTCATTATTTTTGTGTATTTGAATTACAGCCACTCAATTTGTCAATTTCACTGAGTATATTGTTTGTTGTTGTTTAAATGATAATAATAGCCTCTTCAGCTCAGTACAGTAATGAATTTATCACTTAAAACCTGCATATGAAATAGTAATTCGATTTAATTTACATCCATTTTGTTGGCAATTTTCCATTGCTGCTGACACAATTAGCAGATATAGGACGGCCGGGCTGAACAATTGAACAGTAATTTTTACATTTATTTTTAAAGCTTTAAGTCTAAAATAGCAACACAAAGGAGGATTTATGGAGTGTAAACACAATACTAACTTACACACTCTTCTAAATCTCAGTGATGTCAGTTCATAATTCACAGTCATTGGTAGAGCGCTGTCAGACAGATTCACAATCAACACAATGTGTTTCTATGTATTTATAAAGGCTACACTAGTATTTTATTCACTGATGTTTATTCTTCCTGTTATTCTTCTGAAAACTGGCCATTGCTTCTGTATAGATTTTAATTGACACCTTCCAAATTCTCAGTAAATGTAAACACCTATGAAATATAGATATGTGGTGAGTATTTCTTTTTTTCCTTATTGATTATCTCTAATTTATCAGACAACAAACCTGACAACCACATAAAACCATATAATCTATGCAAATTAGCTCAAAAAGGAAATATGAATAATCACAACTCATTGTAATTAATCATCAATATTTGAATCAGTAAATCAAATGAACTTGATGTTGCTGAATTAAAATTACAATCATTAATCTATTCAGCCAGTACTGATCGTCCATCAAATCTTCAGAAAGGATATTTACCCGTGGCCACAGAGGAAATAACAGTAGCTGTGATCGTAACCGTTATCAGTGTCATTGATTAATGAGCAGATCAGAATCATGTAGCGTCTGGACCAATCAGCCACACAATTATTCATGGTATTTAATGAATTACCCATAAACTCACTCTCACTATCAAAGTTCTCTGAACTCATCCCCCTAAAACTGCAACCAACATCCCAAGTGTAGCTAGCACACAGGCACAACTAGGTGTCCTGTTACAGTTATATGGTACTTTTATGATCCATAAGAAGGCTGTAGAGACTAGTGACTCATCCTTCCTGAGAAGGACAAATAAACTCTCTTAATCCTACGTATTCTCTATATAACCACTTGGGAAATGTATAAACATGTATCCAAGTTTCCCATCTCATGACTTTCCTTTTATAGGCTTTATTCTATGTATTAATTCTCTCTTTTGAACTATTTTGGTATTAATGTTCCATAGTTGCAAATGTATAGTTAACTGAGATCACATTGGCAGCATGCTTGGTATCTACGGACTCCAACTTTCATTTCCTATTTGGTAATTTATGTTACATGTTACTAACTCTGTGACACATTAGTATTATAAGAATCTAGAGGGTTCTTCTCTCAAACATCCAATCCAGTGTCTTATGCTAATATCTTGCTACAGAACAAAGACTCGTAAAACTTCCCTCCGAGGGGGCAACTCCTTATTGGCTCAGACACCTTAAGAGGGTGTGATGTCTCCACCCCTTATATTCATGGATCACAAGATAAAACCTCTCTCTTCCTGCTCTTCCTCCTTTTCTTCTCTTTTACTGATGAATGCTGACGTCAAGATGATGCTTTAAGAAGCTAGAAGCTTCTAAGGAACCCCAAGCTTGTGCCAGGCCTCGGCCTAGACCTTCCATTCACCAAAGATCCTCTGAATCCAGCCGGTTCTCTTTCGTCAAGAAAATATCAGCAAAGATTCAACAGGAGCCTCCACAAATTGCATCAGGACAGTTTTAATTCAACTTGGAGAGACATGCAAGTATCAAACTTAGTCTCATTATCGGATACATTGAGTATCCTTACCCCTTTTAAAGAAGGGCCTGTTAAAACTAAACTGATGGTTTGCTCAAGGCTGTTGATCTGCTGAATGTCCAACAATGCTGTAACTTCTTGCTTCCTGTACTCTGCTTTCTCTCTCTCTCTTGGTAAACTGTATGCATGTATGTGTGTGAATGTTAGAGTAGTTTAAGTGTTTAGTCTAGTTAATAAAGTCTTGTTCATGTCACACGTAAGGTTGTCCGTGTTTTGCGCTCATGTACGGGAGTCCCTATTCATGTCGGTCCTGACTACAGGCTTTTAGTAGAATAAGATTGTTATTTCCCATAACCTGGAAATGAACATTTCTTAGTTAATAAACAATTAACACTGTGTGTTCATTGAACAACAGGTTAATTGATTGTAATATTAATTTTATTACATTAAGTTAATTTTATTGACTGATTAAAATATTAATAATTAATTATAACTAGTTATGATTAATTATTCATATTTATTTTGAGCTAATTTGCTACAAATGGTGGAGAATGCGGGGCATGAATAAACAAATGTTATGAGCTTAAACCACTGTCAACTTAAAAGTGTGCATTTGATAATTCCAGTCAGAATATGTCAGACGATGCGCATTTTGGTCACTAATTGCTGGCTTGTTAGATGCTGATAAAGTGATGGCTTGAATTGTCATCTCTACTGTAACTGAAAGAGTCTACTCTTGACACATTTTAGCATATGTTCAAATGGTATCAGTGTAAAGTTAATCTGATTTTAGCGAAGAAATCCTGATCTCAGTATTAGAGCGTAAGCCTGTGTTGACGAAGGAATCTCAGCTCAGCGGCATGTAAACTGTACCAGAATTGATTATTCTGCTTTGGTTGGAGAAATACCAATTGCAGTATTGCTTAACCTGTTTCTGATGAATGAATCTCAGTACAGTGTTATATAAATGTAGATTTGGGTCATGCTCCCCTGTTATAGTTAAGATTGATGTCATTCATCTAAACTTTGCCTGCACCTACAAGCATAGCTACCTTTTGACCAAAACTGTGTTTCACTCGCTGAAAGGAATATCAGTATTCATGCACAAGACGGACTTAACTATATATGCTTAAACAAGCTTTGACTTACAGCAAACTGTGTAATTACCCTTTAAACAAGTACAAGACGTTGTTTAAAGTAGAGAGAAGAGTTTACATGAGTAAAATTTGCAAATGCCAAAACATATTTGCATTTTACTGAATGTAATATCAAGTTTTTGAAAATCTGAAAGTATAAGCGTCACATTTTAACTCTATACGTAACTTGTTTGAAATGAGCAGACAGTCTCTATAAACTGTTTGAATTGCCCAAATGTGCATTGGTTCCCATGACAACGACTTGTCACAGGAAGTGCTAACTCATCACCCTGTGATGCCATATTGTAAACAAACCAGGCTAGGTGGCTAAGCTAACCACACCTAGCAGCCCTGCACCTCAGGCTAAGCTAACTAATAGCTTCTACAGTTAGTGGTTAGCATCATTTACGTGAAGCCTTTAACTATAGCTTGTGTGTATGCAGTGTGAACTGATCTAAACCAATTTCCCTTAACCACATTCCTGGTTTTCTGATTTCTTTCTTTCCTTACCTTTAATTCTTCTCAGCTAATTTCACCTGCACTTAGGTGCATTTCTCCCTGAACACTGTTCAGCTAAATCTGCAGTTACTAGGGTGATTAAATCTAAATTTAATTACATGTAAACTGTTTAACTAAAGAAGAATTCTAGGATTTATTGAGATATTTCAATAACACGTTGACTAAACTTCTGGGAGGGACACACACATGGTGTGGTCCTGAACACGCTGCAGCTGTGACCAACTATAGAGTGATTTCCAAAGCTAATCTAATTGTTAATCACTAGTGCTATTGACTATTCCCAATACCAGGTCATTCTGCTGTTTTAATCACTTCTTTAAATATTTTATTGATTTTAATTATAATAGCAGTCAGCTATTTGTTTTTACTAGTATTTCTTTCATCTATGTGATTTATTTACATTTTCCTGTTTAGTCTTGTGTGGTTTAATTTCCCAATATAACCACAAGCAACTAGACATACTCTTCTTCTTGATTTTGTTTATTTACAACAGTTGCTTCAATTTTATGAGCCAGTTACAAAGGAATCCGAATGATTGCTATGGCATAATTTTGAGCACCACTAATAAGCACAATCTAATAGGAAAGCTCTCCTCTTCCTCTCTCTTTCTCTTTTCCATTTGTTCGGAGGTCAAGCCTGTTGTGAGCCATCAGTAAGAAATACTAAGAAATAATCTGACCACAAGAACCATCTTAAGTCATTTATTAAAGCTAGCTGTATTTTATACACCTGGCTGCTCACTGTGCCTTTAGCCCTAAATTCTGTTTGATCTTGCAGTAGTCTCTTGCCCTTACTCTCACCACAAGCGTGCCTAAATGTTGCAGATGCTCAGCCTAACTGCCCAGATGGCAGACCAAAAGGACTGGCTATGTGTCGTGAGGAACACCCTCCTAACCAGTGCTGCTGAGCAATTACGGCACCAGAGCCAAAAGCAACTGGACAAAGATGGAAGAGAAGTAAAGGCAGACGACTCAAACCAGAGGTGTGATCACAATGATCTGACTGAAGTCAACTTCTTCCTGGCCCACATCCTCGCTGTTTTGAAACAGGAGGTGAACAACCTCAAACTCCAGATCACAGAGACTCACAAGGAGCTGATGCATGCTAAAAGCCACATAGACCAGCTAGAGATGGAGGCTTGGGACAGACGCAAGGACCCTGACAAAATAGAGACACAGAAGAAAAGAGAACTGAGACTCTCTTACCTGCAGCAAACAGAACCATTGCAGGAGAAACGTCTCACTTCACCGCATGGAGTCAGCAGAAGAACCTCCCCCAGCCAAGCACAGAGGTACAGAGGGGGAGGCCAAAGCCTTCTGCTTGACACCTTATCAGCCATTTTCCTGAAATCCTCTGCAGCTGCAGAAGGAGAAGGATTAATTCAGACAGACCCAGGTACCAGACCTACCACAGGGAGAAGCCAGGGATGGGAGCATCCTCTCCCTGCAGACACAGCAGGATCTCCAACAGCAGGCAGCCCAAGGACGACTGGACACGCCTGCATCGGACCTGCAGGAGCTTCTAACGCTAGTAAGATAGCTCCTTGAACAGTTCTTACCTGAGGAGTACTCAGCAGTACAAGCTTCTGACCACTCACACAACACCAGCTCAGAGACCTGAGCTTGTCTACTGTCTACATCAACCGCAATGGAACGACCACCACTCCAGGAGACACATACAACCAGAGCCCATCACAGCCTTCCAGCCTTGTGTGCCAGTGGTGTGTCTGATCTCTCTACACCTTCAACGTCGTTCGCTGTTGTCCATAGAAAGAACAACAACGATCGAAAGGGGGGGATGTAGCGTCTGGACCAATCAGCCACACAATTATTCATGGTATTTAATGAATTACCCATAAACTCACTCTCACTATCAAAGTTCTCTGAACTCATCCCCCTAAAACTGCAACCAACATCCCAAGTGTAGCTAGCACACAGGCACAACTAGGTGTCCTGTTACAGTTATATGGTACTTTTATGATCCATAAGAAGGCTGTAGAGACTAGTGACTCATCCTTCCTGAGAAGGACAAATAAACTCTCTTAATCCTACGTATTCTCTATATAACCACTTGGGAAATGTATAAACATGTATCCAAGTTTCCCATCTCATGACTTTCCTTTTATAGGCTTTATTCTATGTATTAATTCTCTCTTTTGAACTATTTTGGTATTAATGTTCCATAGTTGCAAATGTATAGTTAACTGAGATCACATTGGCAGCATGCTTGGTATCTACGGACTCCAACTTTCATTTCCTATTTGGTAATTTATGTTACATGTTACTAACTCTGTGACACATTAGTATTATAAGAATCTAGAGGGTTCTTCTCTCAAACATCCAATCCAGTGTCTTATGCTAATATCTTGCTACAGAACAAAGACTCGTAAAACTTCCCTCCGAGGGGGCAACTCCTTATTGGCTCAGACACCTTAAGAGGGTGTGATGTCTCCACCCCTTATATTCATGGATCACAAGATAAAACCTCTCTCTTCCTGCTCTTCCTCCTTTTCTTCTCTTTTACTGATGAATGCTGACGTCAAGATGATGCTTTAAGAAGCTAGAAGCTTCTAAGGAACCCCAAGCTTGTGCCAGGCCTCGGCCTAGACCTTCCATTCACCAAAGATCCTCTGAATCCAGCCGGTTCTCTTTCGTCAAGAAAATATCAGCAAAGATTCAACAGGAGCCTCCACAAATTGCATCAGGACAGTTTTAATTCAACTTGGAGAGACATGCAAGTATCAAACTTAGTCTCATTATCGGATACATTGAGTATCCTTACCCCTTTTAAAGAAGGGCCTGTTAAAACTAAACTGATGGTTTGCTCAAGGCTGTTGATCTGCTGAATGTCCAACAATGCTGTAACTTCTTGCTTCCTGTACTCTGCTTTCTCTCTCTCTCTTGGTAAACTGTATGCATGTATGTGTGTGAATGTTAGAGTAGTTTAAGTGTTTAGTCTAGTTAATAAAGTCTTGTTCATGTCACACGTAAGGTTGTCCGTGTTTTGCGCTCATGTACGGGAGTCCCTATTCATGTCGGTCCTGACTACAGGCTTTTAGTAGAATAAGATTGTTATTTCCCATAACCTGGAAATGAACATTTCTTAGTTAATAAACAATTAACACTGTGTGTTCATTGAACAACAGGTTAATTGATTGTAATATTAATTTTATTACATTAAGTTAATTTTATTGACTGATTAAAATATTAATAATTAATTATAACTAGTTATGATTAATTATTCATATTTATTTTGAGCTAATTTGCTACAATCAACTTACAAGAATGTGCACACAAGTGTTATTTAACTAAATCAGGAAGAAATACTAGACTAAACACACACAAACACACAAACACACTTACACAGGAAATGAGAGAGTGGACATGAATTGAACCGCACCATAACAGGAATGGAGCGATGAAAAGAGTCATTTAACCAGCTGGAAGAACCATCACAGTTTCTCTCTCTAAAGCACATTTGTTAATAAAGGGGTTCACAATCTTAATACTAAATCTGTGCTGTGCGGCCTGTGCTGTTCGGATCTGCAGTGTCAGGAGAAATTCTTGATGGTCTGGTCCGATGGTGCTGAAGTTGTAATCAATATCTTTGTTGAATAAAGAAAATGACGACGCCTCGCACCATTAATTTGAGCCAGTTGACGAGGAAGTTGCGCATGGCTTGAAGGGAACGAGGCCTGGAGCCGGGTGGGATCTCAGGTGAGCAGTCCGTAGCGTCAGCGGGAACAAAGAAGAACCAGAAAAGAGAAGATGATCTGCGTGAGGCTTTTTAAGAAGTCACACCTCTGAGTTTTGGCTTGACCAATGAGAAAAGTGCAATTCTCTGGCGGGAGGGTTTCATTGTTTGAAAGTGAGTTCATTTGCATGAGGGGAGTCAACTAGTAAGTTTGTGTCCATTTATGCTCTGATACATATAACAAATATACAATGTATTCTGTGATATTGAGATGTCCACCAAAGTCATTAGGAGTAATTTAATATGAAACACTACCTAGATGGACTACAATATCTAGATGTTCTGTCATCATAAGTGTCTTTGAAGTGTTTGTGTGTGTGTGTGTGGCAAATAGGGCAGACCTTCAAGAGTCTGCATGCTGTGAAGTTTGAAGTTTACAACAGTGTGTTTGATCGCTCTAGACTCTACATCAGAGAACCATAAAGTCAATTTTAAAAGCATCCACATCACAATTTGATTTGCTTAATAGGCAGTAACTCACACTAATGACCCCTGACATTGAAGACTTTACTTGTTATTGATTTAATTACAAATTTGTGAAAGATTTCATTTTCAATTTTACTGAACCTTTAAGCAATATTTTTTGGTATTGAATAAACTACATTTATACTTGAAATTTTGCTTATTTTACTTGATTACTGATTCTTGAGAGATAAATTGTGTTTCAGTTTGCACTGACACATGAATGAACTCATACAACCTTTTTAACATGTTTCTTTGTATCTTATTTGTCACAGTTTTGATTTTAATACAAAGATTATCTGATATTTATGGTTAGATTTCAATGCACTTCTGTGATTGTAGACAATGCAGTGTCTGAACAGGACTTTTATTTTGGAGTGACGACATGACGTCATAAGACTGCGCTGCGCTCCTGCATCTGCTGTGATTCGGCTGAATAAAGGTTTGTTTTAAGAATTTAAGCTGATTTAATCGACAGAAACAGTTCAATGATTTATAGTTGTGTATTTTGTTTTAAACAATTGATGTAAACTGAATTTATTTAATATTTAATGTAACATTGCGATTCTTTATCTAACTGTAATGAAGGATATTTGTGTGAGTAAAGCTCATATCCACTGATGAGAAACAGTAAACCTGCGTCTCATTTCTCTCTCTATATATTTCATAAATAAGTTTATCATGAACACGAGTTCAGTCACTGGAGAGTAATGATGGAGAAACTGAACTTTTCAACTCCGAGTCAATTGAATCAAATACTTTGAGAAATGATTCACTGAATCACGACTCGTGCTGCTCAAACATGAACGAGAACAACAAACAAACTGCTCATGTTTTCGTCAAAGAGTAATCATTTAAATATCTATATTTCACTAAATACTAAAATGTAGATAAATGCCTTAATATTAAGTGTTTTTTAATATGCAGCTTTAGTTTTGAATGTTTTTTAACAGGTCATTGAAGACTATTAACTTTTATTCTCTTCTTAAAGATGGCGTTTATTAAAGAGGAGAATGAAGATATGAAGATAATTATTAAAGATGAGACTGAAGACATGAAGATTGAAGATATTGAGGAACAAACAGGTTGGTTTTATTCTCATCACTTTATTGATCCTAAAATGTCCAGCTCTACAGAAATAGAGAATATTTTGTGCAACATTAAACCCAACATCTACTTCTGAATAGAGAACAATGGGAAAAAAAATCTTTGAATGCTTAAAAGTGCTTTACTTAACATTTTAACTTACCTGAACATAAACAGCAGTAATTGAACATTAAATAAAAAAAAATATATATATATTTTATAAATAATAATTTAATGTGTGTGTCATATGGAGGAAAGTCAGCAGGGCAAGTGTGTGAAACATTTTGAACAGAGTGAACTGATAATATTTGATGAAACCAGTGAAAATATTCACCTTGTCATTTGTGGTACAGGTGTAGGTTAGAAATTAATAAGCGCTGGCAGATGAAATGGTGTGAAAATTATATGTGACAAAATTATCATAGTTGACATTTACATGTTTTTGTTAATGTTCTGTGAAAGTCTGATACAAACTGAAATAAGTTCAAAATGTCTTTTATTAAACTAACAAATTAAATCAGCAGCACTGGATTTGTGTGAATAAACATTAAAGGGAAAGTTGACCCAAAAATGAAAATTCTGTTGTCGTCCCAAACTCGTATGAGTTTCTTACTTCTGCTGAACACATTAGAAGATATTTTGAAGAATCTTGACCAAACATTGACTTTCTCAGTAGAAGAAAAGTACTGGAGGTCAATGGAAACCGTCAGCTGTCCGATTACCAACATTTGTGTTCAACAGAAGAACTTGTACAGGTTTGGAAAAACATAATGGTGGGTAGATGACAGAAATTTTATTACTAACCCATTAATATTGCAAGCTAAAAGTCACAATTATGATTGTAAGTGCAAAAAAAAAATACAGTCAGACATGGGTCATTGTTATGTGCTCATAAATATAAATTTATCTGTAACTCCTAAATGAGAGATTTTATATTTTAAATGAGATATGTTTGGGCTCACAGTGGCTATGTTTACATGCACCAATTTTCGTTAATCCAAATGAACAAAATTAACTAAATCTGATTGCAGATCTGTTTACATGTGATCTGATTCAAATATCCGTTTATATGTATTTTAAATACATTCCGATCAAAACTTTTGGTAATCCGGGTTGCATCAACAGACGATGATCATGTATCGACCATAGCCAGAGATATTGTCAAAAGCATCAAATCTTGCCAATATTAAGAGGATTTGGTATTTCCCATTAATGTAGGCCTGTTACATTCTTATAGACCATTATTATTACTATTAGGTTCGGCTTCTTTTATTATTAAATTAATATTATACTACATGCTGTGAGAATAATAAAGATTAGGCTATTAGCTATCTTTTGAAAATGTTTAAACTTTTTTTTAGGTCTATTATACAATGAATTATAGGCCTATAATTAAAATTATTTAGAGCGTAGTCTATAATATTTCCTAACACTGCAGTCATCAATCATAATTAGCGCAGCTTTACTTCAAGCTCCAACTTTAAAAAACAACCATACTATTATTCTCATTTGTTTCACAAGCCTATATGTACTGCCACAAGAGAAATAATGGAATAAATTAAGACGGTATATACCGTTATTAGCATTTTATGTTGAAATTCGTCTCTGAGAGAATATGGTCCGTTAATGCAGCGTCAGACAGCATCGTCACTTTTTACTTTCACTTTGAATACTGACCGAGGTTGAGACTTTTTCACCGGCATAACACTTGTGTGATATCCATTGGTTCCCCTACTTGTTTTAAAACGGAAAGATTTCCAATATTGTGACGAAGGGATACATACGCCACTGTCTTTTGGCATACATCTTTATAACTAAAGACGTGAACGTGAATTTGCGCACTGCATAATGCGTGCCAACAGTGCACTGCGCATGTGTCCCAGAGACTTCTGAATACAATTGAGGAGGTAGTCGGATTCAAGCGTTTACATGGTAGTTTTTTGCTGTTGGATTGGATTAGAAAAGGAATAAACTTCCCCTTACAATCCGATCGAAATTTCCTTCGGATCGAGCTCAATCGGATTGATTAAGGTTCTTACATGAACGTTTTTCAATCCGATTGAGCCGTCAATCCGATTACAAGTGGATTATGCATGTAAACGTAGCCAGTCTGGTAACATAAAAAAGTGGTGAGACTGTGGCACTTTGAGGGTGCTATAATTGAACAAAACATGAAATTTGCTTTTTCTACAGTACCGTTGTACCCTGAGAAACAAAAACGTCACTGCAAAATTAGCAGAAATGATCTAAAGCCGTAACTCTGCAATGGTTTTGCATATTGACACCAAACACTGTGCCATTGTTATGTCACACTGACCACATCAATTAGGTGACAGTGCCACCTACTGGTCAAACACAAACGGCAATTTAATTGGTTACTTTATTTTAAGATGGCGTAGATACATTGTAATCACTCAAAGAAAAACTGAGTCATTTTAAAGGATTAGTTCACTTCAGAATTAAATTTTCCTGATAATTTTAATTACATTTATTTACTATAGAGCTAGGGTTGAGGTTTGGTATAATTTCACAATTAAGCATTATTAACTCATTACTATAGTGTGTAATTACATCACTTTAAAATACAGTGTTACCATTAAATCTTAGAAAAAATTTTATGATCTTTCAACCACTTTGCATTGGTAGGCATAAGCCAAAAACAGCTACAACAACCACAACATAGAGGGGTTTGCAAAATAGTTGTGGTCTTATTTACAACATGACATTGTGTAGCCGCCGTTCACTGGACTCCTGCGTCTGGGATGAGCGGCTTTATTCTGCACTGTTATCTCCGCCGGTCTCAAAACATGTCCCCGTTATAGTGTCATGTTCTGCTCGACCGCCACTTTGCAACAACACAACCTTGTTTCTGCAGCGACTCTAAGCTTATTTCCTACAACAGCATCTGACGTGTACATTTTACGTGCTGTGAGAGAGTCGCATAAACCACACGAGATGTGATCAGACTGAAACAGACTTCCAGAAATGTGAATTTAATATGATTTTAAAACCACATATGAATGTAGCTTGAAATGGATTTGTATAAATTGCATTTCACACTTGCTAAATCTGATAGGATTTCAATCAGATTTGGACTGACGGTGTGAACGTAGCCCAAGACTTTGGTGCTAAATTACGAGCTGATTTTTGATATCTCAATTACTTTTGTTGGGCACTGGAATTATTTGAAATTTAGATCAGGGGTTTTCAACCTGTGGGGCCCCTAGGGGGCGCGAGCACCCGGTTTTACTAGCAAATCATTAGTTGTCCACTAGAATTTGACTATTCTCCCAGCTAATCAATGGCTATGGTTACAGCAGGTTACAGCAGGTTTGGCGCAACTGAATTTGAGCCAAAACATCTAAACACAAAATGGACTTGTAAAATAAAGAATATCAGAGATGATAAAAATCAGCATGATGCAGCACAAACTGATGCCTCGTTCTTTTTTTTTACTTGCCGATACCAATGCCTATACATTTATTAATTTCCTTTTTCTTATTTGATGTTGCAGTTTTCCAAGCACAACACAGTGAGACTAATGAATGTAGGACAGCTTCTTTATTATTACTCCAATGAAAAAAGATTTTTATGTGCTTGTCACAAACTTAAAACACCATTTTCACAATGTCCAATAACCTTCAAAGGGCAAAATTATATTTTTTTTCATTAGTCATAATTTTTTTTAAATCAATTCTTTTTTAACTTGCCATTCAAAAGGTACTAAAATATTACAGAACAAATGTTTATAATATAACACTCCCTCACAGACAGATAAAACTTTCTTATCATTGAAAGAAATTAATTGTACCCATAGGTGACTTGCTTCTTTCACTCAACCATTTTGAAATCTACTGATAAAGAAACTGGGGAGTGATCAGATATTAGAATATTATGATATTTAGAGGATCTTGAAGGTTAATTTGAAATCAGTTAGAAAATAGTCAATTATTAGTCAGTTATTATTGCTCCATCTGCCATTTTTCGCTATTGTCCTTGCTTGCTTACCTGCATAAAGTCTGTTGATTCAGCTGTGCTGCTCCAGACGTTAATACTGGCTTTTCTAATGCCTTGAACATGAGCTGGCATATGCAAATATTGGGGGCGTACATATTAATGATCCAGACTGTTGCGTCACAGTCGGTGTTATGTTGAGATTCGCCTGTTCTTCTGAGGTCTTTTGCACAGATCAAATTTACATACGAATGAGGAAACAATGGTGTTTGAGACTCACTGTACTGGTAAATTAAATTTTCAATTCTAGGGCAACTTTAAGGGAACTCATCAGCGTGAAATAAACCATAGGGTAAAATGAGCAATGAATTAGTACTAACTGAACTGGAGATGTTTTTTAAGGAGGAATGGTCCAAAATACATTCATCCAGAATCCAGACACTCATTACAGGCTATAGGAAGCGTCTAGAGGCTGTTATTCCTGCTAAAGGAGGCTCTACTAAATATTGATGTGATTTTTCTGTTGGGGTGCCCAAATTTATAAAAGTGGGCTGAGAATGAGGACAGCAGCATGTCCAGTTCCACTACAAAGGTACCCAGTTGGCCTGGGGGGCGATAAATTACTACAATATGAATTTTGACAGGAATTGAGATTGTAATTGCATGAAACTCAAATAAATTGTTATTGTGAAGAGAGGAATGAGCCGAGTATTTCCAATTGTCATAAATGAGAAGACCTGTGCCCCCACCCCTCCAGACTGGCGAGGGGTATGAGAGAAAGTGAAGTTATTAGAGAGAGCAGCAGGGGTTGCTGAGACTTCTGGACGAATCCAGGTCTCAGTCAAGCCCAAGATATTAGGAGAAGAATTAGTAGCAAAGGCTGGAATGAAGTCAGCTTTGTTAACTGCTGACTGACAATTCCATAGACCCACAGAGACAGAGAGGAGTGTTAGTGTTAGAAGAGGAGTAAATAGGGCGCAGGTTAGACACATTGAGCTGCCTTTTACGTGGGTTAGTGGAGCGTTGTCGAGTGACAACAGGAATGTGTTGAAAGCACATGCTGAGGATAAGGAAAAGTGTGAAGGAAATGAAGAAACTTAAGTGCCCATCAGTGTTGTTGCTTGGTGGAGCAGCGCAGGTAGAGTCGCAGGTCTTTACCCGAGTCGGTTTTCACACGAGGAGGCTGAACGCTCCTGCTGACGCTGAAGCCTGCCTTGCAAATTAGCACTGCAAAGCCTAAAGCCCGTGAATGGGTCAAATCGAAACTAATGCTACAACAACACGGCGTTTAAGTGCGGAAAAACAAGCAATAACACCAATAAACTCTGCAAAGCGCGGATGTTATTTCCAACAAGTACAATTTAAAAATAGGAAATGCGTAAATTGCTCAAAGCATAAATTTAAGCATAATAAATGTATAACTGACTGTGGGACACACTGCAATGGCTGATCTGCCATCTTCATTTAATTACCCAGGCCAGAATTGATTTTTGGGGTATTTTTAATTTTAATTTTTTTATTTTGGTAACATATTTTTAGATTTTATCATGTTAAAATTGTAGATTTAAAAAAAAAAACTATTTATGTTGGGTGAGACTGTACAAACTATACAAAGATGCCAAAATATGCTCGCAGAAAATCAAGTCTTACACATTTTTTTAATTTAAAACATATTTCTGTAGTATTTAATTTATTTTCCTAAAACTGTATAATTATTAAGGGCCGTTCACAGTAGACTTTTCCTTCCACTTACAGAAACCATGATCCTCTTACATTAAGATTTATTTGTAATTAAATAAACTTACGTTTCGCCAGATTGGCCCCTTATTCGAGTCCTCTAATAGCATCAGTTGTCCTAGATAACGGGTGCTGTGATGTTACTGTTCTGTAGCTTCAGATCACACGCTGAATCACGCATGCGCAGTATCATCAGCTCACCGGTTCTCAAATCGGACACGTCCGAAAGAAGCGGTTCTCGGTTGTGTACTGATGATCCGAAAACCGTTGCAACCGGTTCTACTCGAGAATGAGATTGAGATTCGAGAACCGCGAGAGCAATTCAAAAGGAGTCACTTGTTTGCTCCATCGGTTGCTCTGTTGACTGTCCATGAAGTGGTTGAGGCAGTGGGATTGTTGGATCAGCTGTTTCGCCCATTTTTTGTCTCTCCTCTTAAAACAGTTGAAGACCTCTCTCTCTAGTGTCGCCACGGCATCCTTTATAGATTCCTCCATTTTCTCAAATTTAAAATCCACAGCCTCTCTAAAATACAGTTCATGGTTAAGATTACTTTCAACAGAGTCTTTAAAATCCTTCTCCAGTTTTAAAACAATGTTTTTAAGAGCAGCCACCTCAGCAATAGGTTTTCGTCTGAAGTTGTTGCCAGTCTTTTCTATGTTAGGTGATGAGCACATGGCTGGGTATCGTAGGCCGAGGCCTACCGGCCTTGCGAGCCTGGCCTAGGCCAGCCGCAAGGAGATCCGTTCCGTCGTCCAGAAGCAAGGGAAAAAAGGAATGGCATTTTTCGCTGGCTTTTAACCTCTGGTCAAAGTCACACCTCTCAGTTGTTGACCGGACCAATGAAGATGTTGTGATTCCGGGTGGCAACACCCCCCTTTGTCGGGCTTTTTACAACTAAGCAGATTAGCCAGCTGGGTTTTTGAATAAGAACTATTAATGATTCTTGTAATACTGATGTGTTGCACAGATATGGACATACCGCATACACAAGCATTTAAATCTTCCCGCTACAAACGCATAGACACTAAACATGGCATGATTGAAGTTACCTTAAATGAATTAATAAAACATACACATAAATACGTGAATACAATGATTGTAATACAGCAACAGTAATAATGGATAATATT
The DNA here is from genome assembly GCF_024489055.1 of Chanodichthys erythropterus. Classification (NCBI taxonomy): domain Eukaryota; kingdom Metazoa; phylum Chordata; class Actinopteri; order Cypriniformes; family Xenocyprididae; genus Chanodichthys; species Chanodichthys erythropterus. The sequence goes on along the minus strand of NC_090223.1, from coordinate 69,257,259 downwards.
TCATTTCCTGGGATTGTGCATGTTCATTTATAGAATTAATGCAGTAGCGTCTTTGTTCTGTGTGGAAAATGCAGGGAAGATGCAGATTTTCTGTGTCTCTTCTCTGCTCTCAATGTGGCAAGCACATTCCTCAGCGCAATAAACTTGTAACTGAGAACTTCTCGGACCCAGACCCCAGAGTGAGCTTAAAAATATTGGTTAACTAACCAATAATTGTGTCTGATCTGTCTCAGTCATTACAGTGGAGTAGATTGTATATTTTAAAATTTTGGAATGATTATTATTTGTTATTCATGTTTTTAAAAATATATCACACCATATCTCGACCGTTGCCGTGTCTGTAGAAAGTTCACATGCTCAAAGTCTAGACTGACTGCATCTTTAAATGTGTTATTATCAGTGTCCTGCATGATTCACTCAACCCTGTTACTTCTGACATGATTTTCCTCCTTTCAAAAACACCCAGGAAGTGACATCATCTGGGCTCTTTTTACTGCATGATGGGAGGACAAGAAAATAATCTCAATCCATTGTCTCAGTTTTTACACAAATGAACAACTGCAGGGTTGATGAATGCAGTCATTCATTTGTGTAAAAACTGATGAAATTTAGTATGATCTCTTACTCTTTTATAAACTTTATTAAGTACAGATCAAAATGAATGTTGTTTCATTTTTACATAAATATATCTGTTACACTAAATTATGATGGGACATTAAAAACATTTGGTTTTCACAAAAGTAATTTGAAACATTAAAATAGACACTTGCATTTAATGGGTTTTCTATTTAAATTCGCTTTTGTACATTTAATTTGATGCAGATACTACAGTTTGATTTCTGGTCTTTAACCCTATAAAAACAAACACAGTAACTGATATCTTTGATTTGGGCAGATCAGCTCCTCCAACCAATCTGTAGTTCAGTCAGTGAAGCTCCGCCCACTACAGGGGGCACAATCAATGAAGCTCCTCCCACAGCAGTTACATCATCAGTGAAGCTCCTCCCACAGCCAATTGCATCATCAGTGAAGCTCCTCCCACAGTAGTCACATCATCAGTGAAGCTCCTCCCACATCAGTTCATCAATAAATGCAGAATTATTCCCATCAGACGAGCACTGAAGCATCAGGAAGAGCTGAAAACTGCAAAGAACATGAGTGATCCAGAACCCTGCAGAATGAAACACACTGAAGATACTGAAGAACAAAGAGGTTGAACAACATTGATGTTCTTGCACTTTTAGATAAACTATCAAATACATACTGAACTTTTAATGACAACATTCATGTTAGAAAGATTCAAACACTTCTGCATATTTAGATATGCAGTTAAACTATGAAATTATACATAATGTTCTTTTCTATCTCAGTAAAGGGAAGTTTGAGAAACTTTCATACTGATTGTCAACATCAGATCAAACTAAATAGTTTACATTTGTTTCATATAAATCATAAATCATAAGCATTCAAACAATACTTACAATGTGTTCAGAAGACTTCTCTGTGGTCTGTTCGTGCTCAAGGGTTTAGTAATAAGAATATCGGTAGACAATTATTTGCAATTAATGTAGTAATAGTTTTAATTACAATTTAACAAAAGTAAAGGCAAACAAAGGTTATTATCAAAGTTATCAAAACAAAGCAAAGTTTCAATCAAAGGTGTAAAAAGCTGGGTTTCTTGCGTCGAGAGACACTGCTCAATCAGTATCTGTCTGGCCAGTCTTCTCATCAGTCTTTTATACTCAAACAGTTCACTGCCGATGTTAAATCTTCTTCTGCTGTCATCAGTTGGAGAGCTGCCAAGTCTTCCACCATCCTTTTAAGGTGTTTCTGACGTAGCCTGCTTTTCCTCCTGTTAGCTCTCCTCTTGGCTCTTCTCCTCTGTGTCCGTCTCGTTTTTGTCTGTAAAACATGCCTTATCTACAACATTACAATTCTCTTGTATCTAATACATAAATGTTTTCTATTCTATGTTACTTTAATATACTATACACCACAGTTTAATAGTTAACATATACTGTAAGTAAAGTAGTCATATACAAATTACTTTAACATGGTCAAGTATACATGCATACATAATAGCAATTAATACATTAGTTTGCTTTTCTACATTACATCATTTCAATACATTTTAATGCATCATCACTAATTGGGTTACATAAAACTACTACAAAGCCAAAACAACTTTAAACAAAATAGAGTAATTGCATAATCATCATATTCATCAACAATTGTTAATTTTAAGAATAAACTGTAAACACCAAAATGTATGAAGTAAATGATCTTTCCAGAATGACTGACAGGGTTGTGAGTGTAACTTGAGCAAAATCTCTTCTTACAGTAACTTTGGTAACAGGGTTGATGAATGCAGTTGTTCATTTGTGTAAAAACTGAGACAATGGATTGAGATTATTTTCTTGTCCTCCCATGATGAGTCCAGATGATGTCACTTCCTGGGTGTTTTTGAAAGGAGGAAAATCATGTCAGAAGTAACAGGGTTGAGTGAATCATGTAGGACACTGATAATAACACATTTAAAGATGCAGTCAGTCTAGACTTTGAGCATGTGAACTTTCTACAGACACGGTTACCATCAAGATATTACGTGATATATTTTTTTAAAAACATAAATAACAAATAATAATCACTCAAATTTTTAAAAATACAATCTACTCCACTTTACTGCAAACTTCACTTGATCTTGTGTTTCTGGTGTCCCACATTCACATGTGTATGAAAGGAAGTCAGTGGAAGGAGAAGTCTGAATGAATTAAATATCAAATGTCAAAATATGGCTGGTAATATCACATTAGATCATTTGGACATTTGGATCGTTATCTCCTCTGATAACAAATCATTCTAAATTATAATGTTGATATGCATTTCCTGTAAAGCTGCTTTGAAACGGTGTATTGTGAAAAAGCGCTATACATATAAGTGTGAATTGAAAATTTATAATTTTGTCTTTGATCAAATATATTTAATAGTTCTTACTACAGAAGCATGCTCTAATGTTTTAAATATAAAAATTGTGTAAGACTTGATTTTCCTGCTAAAACAAAAGCTGAGATCAAACACCCTGCAATAAATCAATAAAACACCCCCTGGAGAGAAAGAGCACAGGACACGCCTTGACCAAACTTTTCTCCTCGTTTATCTGTGCAAAATAAAATGTTATACTTGATTCATTCTGGACTCTGCATCAAAATTATCTGAATGTTTTATAGCAGTTGTCTATCACAGCAAGTCTCAATTTTATGACCTTTCACTTCATATTTCTCTCTTTAAATTATTTTGATGTACTGAAAATTAAATGAATATTTTTTCTCTCATTCCAGACCTGATGGAAGAAAGCAATGAGAGTGAAGAACTAAAGACATTTCTAAAGAAAAGAGCCAAGAAATCTTTCACTTGCACTCAGTGTGGAAAGAGTTTCTCAACCAAACAACATCTTAAGGATCACATGAGAGTTCACACAGGAGAGAAGCCGTTCACATGTGATCAATGTGGGAAGAGTTTCAGTCAATCATCAAGCCTTAAAGCACACATGAGGATCCACACCGGAGAGAAGCCGTTCATATGTGATCAGTGTGACAAAACATTTCTTAGGTCATCAGACCTGAAGAAACACCTGAGAGTTCATTCAAAGGAGAAGCCACATTCATGTTCTGTGTGTGGAAAGAGTTTTTCACTGCTGTATTATTTACATAAACATGAGAAAACACACACTGGTGTGAGAGAGTACATGTGCTTTGAGTGTGAGAAGACTTTTACTACAGCAAACAATTTAAAAGTGCACCAGAGGATTCACACTGGAGAGAAACCTTATAAGTGTTCACAGTGTGACAAGAGATTCAGTCAATCATCAACTCTGAAAACACATGAGAGGATCCACATTGGAGAAAAACCTTACAAGTGTTCACACTGTGACAAGAGATTCAGTCAGTTAGCACATCTGAAAACACATGAGAGGATCCACTTTGGAGAAAAACCTTACAAGTGTTCACACTGTAACAAGAGATTCAGTCAATCATCATCTCTGAAAACACATGAGAGGATCCACAGCAGAGAGAAGCCGCACACCTGTGATCAGTGTGGAAAGAGTTTCTCTTTTAAAAACCACCTGAAGATACACATGAAGATCCATGCAGTGGAGAAACCACATCACCACAGTCTGAAATCATGATAAGTAGTTCATCTAATGTGCTGAGAAAAAATGTCTTTTCTGTGTAAGTTAGATACAGCCAAATCTCTCCTCTCCACCTATAGTTGGTGCTGTTGTTCTGTGGCTGCTGTTGAATTATCCAGGTTGTGGATGAGGAGAGACCCCGAAATGCCTCATTCATTCATTCATTCATAGTTAGACGTTTATCAATATGCGCTCTTGTCTGTACTTGTGTGAAACGTCATCAGTCAATACCCAAGTACTGTTCCGATTCAAAGTTCGCAACTAGCCAAGTACAGTTCAAATCCTCGGATGTGTTCTCGATCCGCCCCTTTTATTGAGGATGCATCGAGAGGTGACTTGTGCAGACTTGAGACAGACAGGTGCATTGTGCAGAAAACCTGTAATTTAAACATATTACTGTTATTATGTCATGATATGTAGTATTAAAGGGTTAGTTCGTTCCACACCCGTAAGACCTCCGTTCATCTTCGGAACACAGTTTAAGATATTTTAGATTTAGTCCGAGAGCTTTCTGTCCCTCCATTGAAAATGTATGTATGGTGCACTGTTCATGTCCAGAAAGGTAATAAAAACATCATCAAAGTAGTCCATGTGACATCAGTGGGTTAGTTAGAAGTTTTTGAAGCATCTAAGGCCCCGTCCACACGGAGACACGTTTCAGTGAAACCGCACACATTTTTTATCGGATAGGCGTTTCGTCCGCACGGATCCGGTGTTTTCGAAAGGTGAAATCTGTATTTTTTGAAACCGGGTCCCAGAGTGGAAAAATTTGAAAACGCCAGCTTGGCGTTGTCGTGTGGACGGGGCAATCCGTATATTTTCTGAAACGATGTCATCACCCCACGTGTCGACCCTAGTCAGACGCGCTAACACCACAAAACAGCACCAACAACAGCAATAGCAGACTCTACATGCTTGCGATCATGCTGCAGAAGCTACTGAACCAAAATAAAGTGTTATTTCTAAGCTTTGCTAAAGTTTGTATTCAGTGCGCAAGGTTTATGCGCTGCTTTAAGTGCATTTCTGTGACAGAATTACAGTGCCACATAATGGCCTGGCATGTATACTACATCGTTTTGAGTCGTTTCAGTGGTTTCGTGTGGACGCTGATATTTTTTGAGACGAGGAAAAAAAAATATTGGTTTAAGGTAAGCTCCGGCTTCGTGTGGACGTAGCCTAAGATGGCGGCGCCCATCTTGCATTATAGATCAAGATAAAGATAATTTATAAAGGTTTTTAAACGACAAAACACACTCACTCACACATATTTGAGAATCGGAATATCATATAGTTGATGACATGTAAGCAAGTTTGCAAATATTTTAAATAAAAAAGGAAAAACAAAATAATAGTGATCCATCTCTCATACAGTGTTATTGTATACGTTCAGCGCTCGTGACACGCACACGTCGCCATGGAAACAATAAGGGCAAACGTTCTAAAATAAGGGTCGCCTTAAAAAAAACTCACTCTGGCGGTCAGTTAGAATATTTTAAACTCACGCTTGAAAGGTGTGCGTATCCTGGGTGTTTTAATATTAGAAAGCCTAAAAGAAAATTTTTGTCAGGACAGAAATTTGTGAGTTTTCATAGATTTCCTATACACAATCCTGAGCGAATGAAACTGTGGTTGCTACGCCTACGTCAACCGTGACCTTTTCAACGTAATTGCGTATTACGTGACGTCACGAACGCGCATCGGAGAAAAGAGCAAAGCCAGCATTTGTGCTTATAAAACTTAAACTTTTTAATTTTTTTTTTAAATGACCGATCGTTTCGCTAGATAAGACCCTTATTCATCGTCTGGTGTCGTTTAAAGCCCTTTGAAACTGCACTGAAGCTGCCATTTGGACCTTCAACTGCCATTGGTGCCCCACGGATTGCGGAGTACTCGTGCGAGCCCCCCGCAGACGGAGAGTTACCATCGGCAGCTACAGGCCATCCAGATCCCCGCCCCGGAATCCACCTGCCGAGTTTAACACAATGCAATAGTTAGTGCATCAGGAATATTTTTAGTAGCCTATTTTCCCTACTAAATAAGTGACTGTGTCAGGTTTTCACTGATAACTATCAGACACATGCAATAATGATAATAATAAAAAGCCTACCTTTCTGACATGCATTAAATCTTTGAAATTGTTGTGGGATCCCCTCTGCTGTGAGCCTCCCTCCTTTTGATTCCTTTAGTTTGTTGGCACTGTAGATGGCATTGACCATGAGTGCGCTTCTAGAAAGTGGAGATGCCAACTTCTGGCACAATCTTTGGTGAAACGGGTGTACCTGCACTTGTGTGTAAGATTGCAACTATGGTCGAAGTTTGGGGATTGGAATCACAGTGGATTGTCATGTCAAGAGAAACGCACCCCAGGTGTGGGTAACAGGCCCATCATGTTATCAAAGTAAATGTACTTGCCTGGTTGCGATAGCTTTGCTCGTGTACATTTGTCTTGGATCTCCATAATAATAATAAATAATAATACACACTGATAGAATGCAGTTTTGTGTGAGTTGTATTTTTATTTAGTGTTGCTTTTGGAATGGTTAACCTAACACTAACACATGGTCTCTGCTGCAACATGTAGCTGGAATGTTAAGTCGCTTTGGATAAAAGCATCTGCTAAATGACAATGTAATGTTAACCAGGGCAGTAGTGGAGAATAAACGTAAGTAAATGGAGTTTACCCACTGCTCAAATGTCAGAAATAGTCTGTTAAGAGTAGTGCTGGCCGGTATACCGGTTCGAATACTGGTATTTATTTTTGTTATGATATGAATTTTGATGATTACCGCAATACCGCTATGTGTCAGTGTGTTTCACTGTTGCGCTGTTGTGAAAGCACAGCTGAGATTGCATCACAGCCTATGGTAAGTCCACAAATCATATGTAGGTAATACTAAATTTAATAAATAATGACAAATGACTAATACCACTTGATTATTCATTTACTAAATTTTGAAGATAACTTTTTACACCAAAATGACACCGACACATACACACTATCAATCTATCTAAAACGGCTCCCACTCCATCTGAGAAAAACGTCACCAGGGTCTGGCACCAGATTCCTGCAGGTCGGGCCTGTCGAAGGCAGCACACAAGTGGTCTGGAACCTTCAGCAAATTAATCAGCTCGTGGTATGGGCCAGGATTGAAGACCACCTCCTCAAAAAGCAGTCTTAGCATAGTCTCCACGTCTATAATGAGAAAAATACAATGAACATGCTAATGAACTGACTAAAAGGTCAGTTCACCGAAAAAAAATCAGCTGTACACTTGTTATTGCGGTGCAATGTGAGATTTAATGAGTGCACTCAATAACGTCCACTATGGTTTCGGACACCAACACAAATGGCTGTCGCCTCAAATAATGCCCTATTTGAGGTTATAGGGGGCGATTTCGGATTCAGCCCTTGATTACAGCGGAGAATTCAAACTACACGCGGCACGCAAGATAGAGCGCTGTGATGAGATTAACAACGTTCTCCACATGGATCATATTATATAGACCGGAGCGAACATGTTTAGGTTTTTTATGGACCCATTTCATATACTCTAGTGCTCTAAACATGAACCAGCAGCGTGTATGCGCACATATTTCATCACGTCTTCTTCTAATGAAATGTAACGTTATGCAAAGGACACTGAACTGTACGTCTGATCACGACCGCGATGACACGATGGGTTATTCTGCTACACAGAAGACGATGTAAGTTAATTAATAGACAATTCAAAGAAGAATGGGCAAAAATTAACCTGCTTTATTGTTTCTGTGTTAAACTTACGTGTGTCATTTGTTCAGAGACTGTAGTGCTCTTAAATGTACTGAAAATATCCCTAGACAGTTTAATGTTCTTCCGCGTTTTTCTCGTTTTGGCAGTTTGTTGTTGTATAGGGTTAGATTTTTAAAAAAAATGCCTATGTCTATCTCCATGGTCATATTTTAATATTCATGTGTCTGTAATGAGTGTGTTGCAGGTCTGTGTTTTATTGGTTGTTGTCTCCCCACAGCATCATTTTGTGGGGTATACAATAACAGATATACAATATATCTCATATATTGTATTGTGTCAGCATACATGGCTTTGGATGCTACATACCATAAACATAAACATATCTGTCTGTTTGATTACAGGTGCTGTGAGGAAAAACACAGAGACACAGTCAGCCACAGATTGTCACGGGAAATAAAGATAGATGCAAGCGCAAGTCAGAAAATCTCATTTATTGAGCTTCACACCAGCGTCAGGTAAACACACACAAAACAGCAGGAGAGCGGTGACACAGGGACTTCGATGAGCCGTGGTGAGATGGTGGTGATCGTGCTGAAGTCCAGGTGAATGATGGTCGTGCTGAAGTCCAGGTGAATGGTGATCGTGCTGAAGTCCGGGAGTGGCGAGGTGAAGAATCCAACATGGAACAATGAACCGGAACAAGGACACGACGAAAACCAACTCCAAGGGAAGCACACACGAGGGACAGAGGGAACAGTACAGGAACTCCAAACAACGATCTGACAAACACGAGACGAGAGACAAGGCATTAAATAGGCTGTCTAGATAGGCAACAGCTGCCGCTGATCAAACAATCAGCGGCGACGCCCACATGAAACAATTAACGTGACAGCACAACAAAAACACAGACGGCAGCATGAGACCGCGGATCTTCAACCGTGACAGTACCCCCCCTCCTAGGAACGCCTCTCGGCGTTCCCAGGAGCACCTACCTGTCGATTGTAATCATCGATAAGGGAGTGATCCAGTATGTCCCTAGCAGGCACCCAACTTCTCTCCTCCGGACCGTTACCTTCCCAGTCCACCAAGTACTGGAATCCGCGCCCCCTCCTTCTCGAGTCCAGAATACGATTAACCGTATAAGCGGGTTCCCCGTCTACGAGACGCGGCGGAGGAGGAACCGGGGTAGGCGGATTAATGTGTGAATGAAACACAGGCTTGATTTTAGATACATGGAAGGCGGGATGAATTCTCCTGTACGCTGGAGGAAGTTTGAGTCGGACTGCCACTGGACTAATGATTTTAGTGACAGGAAACGGGCCAATGAATTTGGGAGCAAGCTTATTGGAAACGGAGCGGAGCGGAATGTTCTTAGTAGAAAGCCACACTCTTTGACCCACGACGTATACGGGAGGCTTCGACCGGTGGCGATCTGTCTTAGCCTTGGTGCGCGCCCCCACTTGGAGAAGAGTCTCACGGGCTCTAGTCCAAGTGCGGTGACACCTCTGGACGAAGGCGTGAGCGGAGGGGACCGCGACTTCGGATTCCAAACTGGAAAAAATAGGTGGCTGGTAACCTAAACTACATTCAAACGGTGAGAGGCCCGTGGAAGACACTGGTAACGAATTATGTGCGTACTCAACCATGGAGAGTTGCTGGCTCCAGGAGGAAGGATTCTTGGAAACCAAACATCGCAACATTCTTTCCAAATCCTGGTTGGCTCTCTCGGTTTGCCCATTGCTCTGGGGATGGAACCCAGACGAAAGACTAACAGTCGCCCCCAGCAACTTACAAAACTCTTGCCAAAATTTGGACACAAATTGGGGCCCCCTGTCGGAGACCACATCCATCGGGAGGCCATGTAACCGAAAGACATGATCCACGACAGTTACCGCTGTCTCCTTAGCAGAGGTTAATTTGGTCAAAGGGATAAAATGAGCCGCCTTCGAGAACCGGTCCACTACGGTCAAAACAACCGTGTTCCCCTGGGAGGGTGAGAGGGCGGTGACAAAATCTAGCGCAATGTGGGACCAGGGTCTCGAAGGGACAGACAGCGGTTGGAGTAACCCATCCGGGGGTCGATTGGAAGTCTTACCAGTGGCACAAATCGAGCAAGCCAAAACAAAACTGCGAATGTCACGAGCCATAGCAGGCCACCAGAATCGTTGCTTGACCAAAAAAACTGGTGCGATTAACCCCTGGATGACAGGCTACGTTGGAACAATGCCCCCACTTGATAACGTTGGACCTTAACTTCTCCGGCACAAACAATCGATTCGGTGGACACCCGGGTGGAGGCGTTACCCCTTCTAAGGCCGACTTGACCTTCGATTCGACCTCCCATGTCAGAGTGGAGACCACTAATGTCTCGGGAAGAATACACTCGGGAGTAGACGGGCGTTCGGAAGGATCAAAAATACGAGATAAGGAGTCGGGTTTGATGTTTTTTGAACCCGGGCGGTACGAGAGAGAAAAATCAAATCGTCCGAAAAAAAGTGCCCACTGAGCCTGCCTGGAGTTTAATCTTTTAGCAGTTCTGATATATTCTAAGTTCTTATGGTCAGTCCAAACGATAAAAGGTACCCCCGAACCTTCCAACCAATGACGCCATTCTTCCAACGCTAACTTGACTGCCAGCAACTCTCTGTTACCAATGTCATAATTGCGTTCGGCTGGAGATAAACGATGAGAAAAAAACGCGCAGGGGTGAATCTTATCGTCTGTGGGAGAACGCTGGGATAGAACTGCACCTACCCCCACCTCTGACGCATCGACCTCCACCACGAACTGACGTGAAGAATCAGGGGCAATGAGGATGGGAGCCGAAACAAAGCGACTTTTCAGTTTGGACCACCTGAACGTCGTTCTGGGGGAGGTCAAAGCGGTCAGAGGCGCGGCTAGTTGGCTGAAATTGCGAATAAAATGCCGGTAAAAATTGGCGAACCCCAGAAACCTCTGTAGGGCCTTACGGGAATCTGGACTTGGCCAATCCACCACAGCCTTAACCTTGTCAGGATCCATGCGAACTCCCTCAGATGAGACGATGTACCCTAGGAAAGAAACAGACTGTGCATGAAATTCACATTTCTCTGCCTTGACAAAAAGCCCATTCTCTAGCAGCCGCTGAAGCACTCGCCTGACATGTTGAACATGTTCCTGGAGAGATGAGGAGAAAATCAATATGTCATCCAGGTAGACATATATGAACTGGTCAACCATATCTCTCAACACATCATTGACGAGTGCCTGGAAGACCGCCGGGGAGTTTGACAGCCCGAAGGGCATGACCAAGTATTCAAAGTGCCTCCTGGGAGTGTTAAAAGCGGTCTTCCATTCATCCCCCTCCCTGATGCGGACCAAATGATAAGCGTTCCTTAAATCCAATTTAGTGAAAACGGACGCTCCCTGCAACCTCTCGAACGCTGAAGACATCAATGGCAAAGGATAGGTATTCTTTACCGTGATGTTATTCAGCCCCCGGTAATCAATACAAGGTCGCAAAGAACCATCCTTCTTTCCAACAAAAAAGAACCCCGCCCCCACTGGAGAAGAGGAAGGGCGAATGAACTTAGCTGCTAGAGAATCAGAAATATATTTCTCCATGGCCTCCCTCTCGGGAACAGACAAAGAGTACAACTTGCCCTTAGGCGGAGACTTACCGGGAACTAAATCTATAGCACAGTCATAGGGACGGTGCGGAGGAAGAGAAGCAGCTCGGGACTTACTGAACACCTCCTTCAGGTCCAGATACTCCGCGGGCACGTTTGACAGATCCACGGCCTTGTCCTGCAACACAGAAACAGACACAGAAGAACAAGCAGACACAAGACAAGTGACGGTGTGCTGCCGCCAGTCCACCCTGGGGTTGTGTAGTGTGAGCCAGGGGTGACCGAGTACAATGGGTGCCAAGGGTGAGTCCATGAGAAGGAATTGGATAGACTCTGTGTGATTGCCAGAAGTGATGAGAGTGACGAGACTGGTGGTGAAGGAGATGTCCGGTAGATTCTGTCCATTGAGAGCGTTGACGGAGATCTGATGGGTGAGGGGAATGATGGGTAATTGAGACCTTTGTGGAAACTGTTTGTCCATGAAATTACCTTCTGCTCCTGAGTCCGGTAAGGCTTGACAGGTGAGCGTGTGATTGGCCCATCTCAGTCTTACCGGAAGGAGAGTGGATGGTGAGGACTTCTCAGCGGAGATCCCACCCGATAGTAGCCTCAATTTTACTACCGGGCTCGATCCTTTTACTGGACACGCGTTTAGGAAATGTCCAGCTCCTCCACAGTAAATACATAGTCCATGGGACCTCCGCCGCTCTCTCTCCTCCCGGGAAAGCCGAGCTCTCCCTACCTGCATGGGTTCAGGATCGAAAGAGGGGCCAACTGTGTCCCTAGCGTTGGCTCCTTGAGCCTCCGCGCCCCGGAGTCCGAGGTCAGGCCGAGGAAGATTCTCCAGACGGTTGATACGGGCATCCACCCGTAGGGCAAGATCAATCAGTCCATTAAGACTCTGAGGTAAATCCAAGACGTAGATCTCCCTTTGAACATGGTCGGCCAACCCATGCAGGAAGACGTCCCACTGCGCCTCCTCGTTCCACTTGCACTCCGCCGCCAGTGTCCGGAATTCGATGGAGTAATCCGCCACCGTGCGATCTCCTTGCTTCAGACCCGTCAGTTGTCGGGCTGCATCTCTTCCGGTGACCGCATGGTCAAACACTCTCCTCATCTCGTCGGAGAGCGCGTGGAACGAGAAACAGCATGGATCTCGGTTCTCCCACACCGCCGTTCCCCACAAGGCCGCCTGTCCGGTGAGTAGTGTCAACACCAACGCCACCTTAGACTCCTCCCTTTCGAAGGTACGTGGATGGAGGGAAAAATACAATGAACATTTGTTCAGAAAAGCTCTGCAGAAACCTGGCTCACCGGCATAAGTTTGTAGTGTTGGTAGGCGTGGCTCCGGCCGGTCTCCTTGCGTGGGTGGTGGGGGAGGAACGGACGGTGTGAGGGGCGCAGCGGGACTACGGAGTTGTTGTAGCTGTTGAGAGAGCTCGGACACCTGTGTCACCAACACCTGCACGGCGCGACCGGTAGAGGAAATGCTCTCCTGCTGTTGATCCATCCGCGCAATGCTGTGGTTGATGAACTCCGTTAGTGCTGCTCAACTTGCTGCATCCATGATGTTGGTCAGATCGTTCTGTCACGGGAAATAAAGATAGATGCAAGCGCAAGTCAGAAAATCTCATTTATTGAGCTTCACACCAGCGTCAGGTAAACACACACACAAAACAGCAGGAGAGCGGTGACACAGGGACTTCGATGAGCCGTGGTGAGATGGTGGTGATCGTGCTGAAGTCCAGGTGAATGATGGTCGTGCTGAAGTCCAGGTGAATGGTGATCGTGCTGAAGTCCAGGTGAATGGTGATCGTGCTGAAGTCCGGGAGTGGCGAGGTGAAGAATCCAACATGGAACAATGAACCGGAACGAGGACACGACGAAAACCAACTCCAAGGGAAGCACACACGAGGGACAGAGAGAACAGTACAGGAACTCCAAACAACGATCTGACAAACACGAGACGAGAGACAAGGCATTAAATAGGCTGTCTAGATAGGCAACAGCTGCCGCTGATCAAACAATCAGCGGCGACGCCCACATGAAACAATTAACGTGACAGCACAACAAAAACACAGACGGCAGCATGAGACCGCGGATCTTCAACCGTGACACAGATGCAGAGGTCACCAAGCACGCAATCAGGTGGTTCAACCTGGCTGCGGATCGGGCAGCGAGGAGACGTCTCCATCCACACAAACGGAAAAATAAACAACCTTTTCATTGAACTTCTTGTCGTTTGCCTGTTAATCATTTTCTGATATTTTAGCTGTGCATAGTGCAGGATTTCATTGAAGGTGTAGCCTAATAGATAAAATATTTTATGTTTGTATCGATCTAGGCCTAAAGCACTAAATTAGGTTTTTGACCACAAAATGAATGTAAAGTAGCCTCGCCAACGTAGGCTATTTAACAAGAAAAGAATAGGCTACAACCTATAACTTAACATAATTTTGTAAAAATGTTGTATTTACTTGTACAATTTCTATGTAATCTCTCCCCCCCCCCACAAAGCTTGAGGAGTTGAAGGATACGATGTCCGGTGCAACCGATACAGAAACGTCCTGGTTGTGGAAAAGATTGATTTCCCATGAAAAGCACCACCATCGAGATCCCTGAAAACTGTGGCTTAAATTCTTCAAATGGGCTCAAAGAATCCCATAAGCTTTTTTTTGGTACTTTCAGTGAATTGTTCAATGGCAACGACCTAATGGACTCTTTTGTGCTTTTTTATACATTTCAGGTTGGCGTCTTGGTAGCACGTGCTGCGTTCATAAGCGCAACTCCAGAATCCGGATCTTATAACGGAAACATTTTAGAAATGCAGACGTGCTATCTGGAAGATGCAACTGGAAAAATTAAAGCACAATTGTGGGATACCCATATCGGTCACATTCAACTGGGTAAGACATACAGGCTGTCAAATCTTTCTACCAGAGAGTTCAGGGGCGATTTTTACATCAACACCAGGCAGAATGAGGTGCAAGAAGTGGCCGCTTTGTAAGGCTTGAGTGCGCTCATCCTGGCCGAAATATTGCGTTGATGCCCTGTCCGGGACGGTGAAAAGGGTCGAAGTAAAGATCTTGTGGCGATGTGGTCATTGCAAATGTTGGCAACAGAGCTTTAAAGTCAAGTCCAAGAACCATCGCTGCGAGAGATGCAACATGCTCCAAAGATTGTCTACTTACGAACAAACTGCATCAGCCAGTTTCTGCGTCTTCACAGGCGCCGAAGAGCGAAAGGTCACTGTGTCCAATTCGGTCTTAAAGAGGTATCTTGAATCCGAAGGCGTGATGCACCTATTACAAAATTCTGAAGATGTAGAAGGACTCTTTCTTGACTCAGAGTCTCATACATTTCAAATGCAAGATGACTCCGTCGTTGCAATGATGAAAGTCGAGTGTTCTGAAAAAAAGTAAGCTAAAGTTTAACTAAATATAAATAACTAAATCGTACTTGCTTTTACTTGTAATGCTTTGATATAAGATGTATTTGAGTTTGTTTAAATTTGACTAAACTTGTTTCTATATCTTGATTGTTTGCTGGATTCAAAAGGCTATTTTTTGTTCATGGATGCTAATAAATGAAATCAAAATTCATATCTGTTTCTTTGTCCATAATTTCACAGACGTGTACTTAACTGCAAGTGTTTTGATTGTATAGTGTAGGTTAGTTTAAAAAAACTTGTTTTATTAAATGTGCTTTATTTAAAAAAACTTGTATACCTAAATTGAAATTAGTTTTCATTTGTTAAATTAGAACAATATATTAAATTCAAATGATGTAGCAATTCATTAGATTATTTAACTTTTAGATTATTGAAATTTTTTAGAACTTATATTTTTACAAAATGGGTAAGCCTAGTGTTCAATTTATATTTGTGCATATTAATGTCAAAGTGTATGAAACAGCTAAAACAATGGACTAGGTGCACAAGATGGCGTCATTACTGTATATTCTTAGGTTTGCCTCATACAAACATTTCCAGGCTTTTTGGAAACGAGTGGAGCCTGCAGTCAACACCAAGATGGTGCGGGTCACCAACACCAAGGCTGCCTTTGCCAGCAGCTCTGAGATTTCTCAACCAACAATGGTGTGCACGTGTACAATAATTATAATGCATTATCATTGTTTGAAGAAGTACTTTAAAAGTATATTTTACTTTAATGAATGTAGTAAGACTACAGTGTAGAAACACTAGTGGTGGAGGAAGTATTCAAGTACTAATACCACCATACTCTTACTGCATTGAATATGTTTTTTTAAAGGGTTAGTTCACTCAAATGAAATTTCTGTCATTAATTACTCACCCTCATGTCGTTTCACACCTGTAAGTAAAAGTAAATAAGAATAATCAGAAAAATTTACTTTATGTATTAAATAGTACTTGTGTAGTAAATGTATAAATAGTAAAAAACAATGGTGTAATAGTTAGTTTTTTTCACAGAAACTTCAACCCATAGATGAGCTCCTGTTGTTCCTCATGCATCTGTCAGTGGGTCTGCCTCTCAGGGATCTACCAGAACGGTTTGGCATTCACCGCACCACAGCCAGCAGGATTATTGCCACCTGGACTCACTTTCTATACAACCTGCTTGGAAGCTAACATCTGTGGATCCCACGTGAAACTGTCAAAACTCATCTTCCACCAGAGTTTTCAGCTTTTCCTGATACACAAGTGGTGCTTGACTGCACTGAAATATTCTGCCAGACTCCATCCTCTCTCCTGTTGCAGAGTGAGGTATTTTCCACATACAAATCTCATGCTACATTCAAGGCCATGACCGGCATGGCCATTACATTTGTATCTGGTCTGTATGCTGGATCCATGAGTGACCGTGAGATCTTCAAGCTGTCTGGCATCGCAAACCTACTCACACCGGACATGGCAATCATGATGGACAAAGGGTTCCTTGTGGACAATCTGGCTCCATGCAAGGTTTACCGTCCTGCCTTTCTCCCAAGAAACACCCAAATGAGTAGAGAGGATGTCAGGCAGACTCAATCCATTGCACGTCTAAGGGTCCATGTGGAGAGGTGCATCAGGAGGGTGAAAGAGAACAAACTTTTTGACAGAGATATACCACTTTCTGTGTGTGGAAGCATTGAGGAGCTACTCAATGTGACTTGCTTCCTGGTCAACTACCAGTATACGGACCACTGGTAAAGGCATAAGCAACTCAATGATTAACTCTGGTCTCATGTATTGACATTTCACCTTTTGCTTATATGGTTTAAAATTGATCAAAAAGTGTCATTTTAGAGGTCAATACATCAGTGCATCTGTCGTTACATGCACACATTCTGTTTGATTATGTAAAGTAATGTTCTGCATGTAAATGTGTAACCTAAGCCGGGTGAGGGTGTGGCTTTGAGCTGGTAAAAACCAGAGGCTGCACCAGGACATACATTCTCCATCCTATCCCGTGTCCAGATACAGGTTATTCCCCTGAATACCTATGATCTGATGCGGCTGGAATAGGATTTTTAGTCCTTGATTATGATTGGCATTGGAAGAATGTGAAAATACTCATTAAACCTTTTAAACGACCTCAGTATTGAGGTCGCAGGTATATGTGCGCCACTGCGACTTTTGATGTTGCTTGGCAAACATTCTGTTGAACATTGCTATAGAACTACATTGCTTGGCAAAATAATTATTTAGGAATCTTTTTTATTTATTTATTTTTTTTGCTGCATGTTTCTTTCATGAAATGTTTCCAGGTACATGCAGTAACTCTGCTTCTTTCTATGCCTAACATCACACTTAGTTGTTCTAACCACTGCTTTTTGGGGATTGTTGCTTCCCTAAACTCCATTCATCTCTGTATTTAGTGCTGTTTGCCTGGGGATCACATTCAGACAATAATAATACCAGCTGTATATGTTGAAACAAACGGGTGGGAGATCTTGGGTAAAATACACAAAGACTGACCATGTTGCATTTACAAATTAACCAGGAACACAACTAGCACTACTTTGTATGGCTCAAAATTATCTATTTTTCTTTTAGGCCAAAAATCATTAGGATATTAATTAAAGATCATGTTCCATGAAGATATTTTGTAAATTTCCTACCATAAATATATTAAAAATGTATTTTTGTGAGTGGATATGCATTGCTAAAGACTTCATTTTTTGGACACCTTTTCTGCATCCTCAGATTCCAGATTTTCAAATATTTGTATCTCGGCCAAATATTGTCCAATCCTAACAAACCATCAATGGAGCGCTTTAGTCAGCTTTCATGACTGGTTTTGTGGTCCAGGGCCACATATGTCTTCAAATGCAGTTGGGCAAGCTCATGTCAAAGCAGACAGGAATAGTAAAGAAAATTTTCTCATTGTATATTCAGTTTTTCTGCAGAATGTGTTATCTTAGCTCTGTGAGTTCATACAATGCCAGTGAATGGTGACCTAAAACTCTTCAAAATACAGCACATAAAACTGCAGTGCATTAATTTATGTATTCAGAAATGATCAAATCTCAGCAGTCATAATTCTGGATATACAGTGGTGCTTGAAGCTCTTAAATCTATCTATCTATTAGAGGTTAAACGGATCATTGTTGATCCGTACGGACCAAGCCCCACGGTTCGGCACTCATGTGATTCGCGGATCAATGGAGCAATCAAAGTTTAATGCAACAGAGAAAAAGGTTGTAATTTGCATGTGTTTTGTCTTGCTAGTTTACACATTAAATAGATATAAAACCATTCCAGCGCTAGAAGAGGCAAAAGAGGATTTAATTCAGTATAGCACACCACACTGTTATCGGTGCGCACAGACGCACATAGAAAGCTCACGCACACACAGAGAGAGAGGTGCATTTCAGATAGTTAGTGAACTCCAAATTGATTTCTCTTTTGTGTCCTCAGTGCACTTGGATGGTCACATACACGCATTATGTCAGTCAAAATACCCCTCTCAGCAAGTATTCTCATAAACACATTCGGTTATGTCTTAATTGAACGAGGTGAGAATTCGGATGTGTATCTAACAAGCTACAATTAGTACAAAATGCAGCTGCTAGAGTTCTTATTAGGTCAAGAAAATATGATCATATAATATGGAAGTAATTTAATGCCAAATGTTTTCGAAATAAAAAGCTTGTTGAATTGCACTAATTGAAAAAAAAATATGCATTACATTAGCTGTGCTTGCATTTTGATGCATTTTATTTTTAAGGCTTGAATTTTTATGGGCGAAATTCAACATGGTTGTATATTTAAGCTGTGAATATTTCAATTAAAAATATTTCACACATATTTTCATTATTAAAAATTCAATAATTTATTTTCACCTTTCAGATTTCACTTCCAAAATATTCATTCTGTTTAAAAATACAACCTATAAAATTCGACTAGCAATTTTCAGTCCATTTTATTTCGCTTTACAAATTCGCTTCCACAAATTCAGTGGTTAAAATTCGGCAGAAAATTCAACATTTCACATCCGGGAACTGCAGGAAAAGCAGTAGAGTGCCGATGCATGATCTCTATATGCTGTTAGTCTTCTTCACCAGCAGGTGTCGCTAGTAAGTCATGTACGGGTAGTAAGTCATCATTCATTCATAAAAACGGATTTACAGAAATGGAGCAAGCGGTAAGTGAATGCGTGATGATTATCAGGGCCAGTATAAATGCAGAAAAGCTGATAAAGACACAAAAGCTGCATTTGTGATTCTTTATGGTTACCTGTGTAGGCTACATAAGCAGCTTTCTCTCCAGTGAACGAGATTATAACGTTATTCCCCGATGCTGGTGTACAGATCAAATGTTAAATCTTAGGTAGACATATATTTCTCTCTGTTGTTTAATTTCCTCAACTTTATATAGCGGCGCTGTGTTGTAATACTAGGGTTTCCCTCATCCGTCATGGATTCAGCTGCCATCAGGACATATAAAAAGCTTAAAAGAGCTTAATGGACTCGTACAGTGATATAAAACACCAAACTCGCACCTCATTTGTGATGTAGGTTATACTATATAGGTTCCAAGAAAGCAGATACTCGCAAAGTTGTTTTGACGCTGAACGTTTGATATTCGCAAATTTAGGGACCGTCTCTAAAGTTACAACATTGGTATTCATGTTTCTACCTTCAATAGCGTTTAAAGAGAATGATTTACAGTCACAAAACCAACTGTAAAGTGTTCATCTAGGTCTCAGGTATAATGCAAACCTTTTAGATTTTTGATGTTTATTAAAATAAAATGTAACACTTTATATTAACTAGTTAATATGATCTAACAATGAACTGCACTTCTACAGCACTTATTAATCTTTGTTAATGATATTAATTCCAGCATTTACTAATACATTATTAAAATAAAGAGTTGTATTTGTTAACATTAGTTAATGCACTGTGAACTAACATGAACGATGAACTGCTGCATTAGTAACAAATGTATTGCTCATGGATAGTTCACGTTAGTTAATACATTATCAACCTTATTGTAAAGTGTTTCCAAATAAACTGTCAAATAATATGTAAATATTGCTATGTATTTCACTACTGTATGGGATCATACAAAAAAATGCCATAATTTAAATCTCAATAGCATGTGATGAGTATGATTTACAGTCACAAAACCAGCTGTAAACAGGGTTCCTACGCGGTTTGGAAAAGTATGGAATTTGATTTGAGTAATTTCCAGGTCTGGAAAAGTATGGAAAAAAGAAATCAGAGTATGGAAAAATATTTGTGTTTCCAGACTATTGTCTTTATTCAGTTTTCTAATTTATTATACCTGCAAACTAGACACTTTACAGCAAAATTAGCTCTTTTGAATCAAAATACATAATTTATGTGAATCGTGTAGATCCGAAGAGGTTTTTTTCAGGGCGAGTGCGTGTCTCAGGATTCTCACAAGAATCGAAAATGGGTTACTTTCCCATAGACTGGAGTGAGTCGTGATCTTTCTTGGTGCTCTGTGGCGTGATAGATCGCTGTAGCTCTCGTGAACCAACCATCTCTTCCACTTTAGTTTAGCACAAAATAAACATGATTGAACATCCGAAGGTATGTTGAAAGATAAAGTACAACTTACTGAAATCTGTATCACATGCAATCGATCAATCGTTGTTTCAACTGCAGAAAGGCATCAATAAAACAGCATGTAAAAATATCACATTTAGAAAAGCCATTCAATGTCCAAAAACTCATTATTCAGCTACAAAAATGAACTTCAAGAGGAGCATTTTGCTAAATATATGCACTATAGGCTATTGCATATTCATTGTATTTGTACTTAACATGTGCTTCGATATTAAATGTATAAATCTGTTTCATGACAGCCACCATTTAAATGTTTAGGCCAAAAAAAAAAAAAAAAAAAAAAAAAAAAAAAAGAGTAGAAAAATAATTGTCATTAAAAAGTTATATAAACTTCCTTATGTGTAATTTAGCCTATATGAAAGTAGCTTGCAAATCAGTTTTAATCTAATATTATAATGATGTACCAGCTGTGGTTCCTTGTATAATTTACAGCATTAGTTGAGAGAATTTTTTTTTTCTTTGAGGAAATTTGCCATGTACCTGACCTGATAGGCCCCAAATGAATCAATATTGAATCGAAGATAATCAAATCAAAATCAAATTTTCAAAATCAAAATCAAGCAAGCTTCTGAATCAAAATCGCATTCAATTGTGAAATTTGTGCACACCCCTACACACCACCTTTACACCTCTTTTTACTTTGCAGATGTTATAAACTTATGAATTTATAAAATATTACGGAAACTGATACTGCGCTTGTGTAGGCTACTCGTACTCGTAGGCTACTCTATAGAAATGTTTTGATACCAACAAATACTGACAACAGAACAGAATGGATAAATCAGAGAAGGATGTCTATGAAGTAAATGTGTCGAATTATTAGAATGTTAAACAAATTAAATATTTACGCCTATGTAGTGAGTGGTATGGTCAGAAAGGGAAACAAACTAAGTCACTACGCCAACCTTTTAAACAGAGAATATATTAGTACTTGTAGATTAATCCCCAGCAGAAGTCACACAGGAACGTAGTTTTAAGAAGAGAAGGGCCTAGACGTGAATACTAAATACAAAACTTTATTTCAACAATCAAACACTGATTTAAAAATCACTAAAAGACTGTAAGACCCCTACTACAAACATGAAGCAGAGAAAACATAGAAAAGGAGACCGAGGCTTACCAATGGCAGAAAATCGTTTGGAAGGAGGTCTGGAAATTTGAGTCTGGTAAAGTATGGAATTTTGAAATGGAAAATGTGTAGGAACCCTGTGTAAAGTGTTCATAGGTGTCAGGTCGAACAGTGATGCGCCCTACTCTCTCTCTCTCTCTCTCTCACACACACACATATTCAAACACACACAACTTAAAATACTTTTTACTTTTTTTTTACACATTCATCACACAATTTGTTCTACTTTGTTAATTTTATTTTTCCTGCTCATATGCTTTAGCAACAACGTAAAATTTGTATAAGCAGGATAATATATGAGCAGGAAAATAAAAATGAACCAAGTAGAACGAACTGTGTGATGAATGTCTAAAAAAAAAAAAAAAATAAAAAAAAGGATATGTGTATGTAGGCTACTTTGAGTGGGGTGTGTTTGAATATGTATGTGTATGTGCGTTTACAAGAGTTTGTGTGAGTTCAGGTGTGTGTGTGTGTGTGTGTGTGTGTGAGAGAGAGAGAGAGAGAGAGAGTAGGCACATCACTGTTCGACCTGAGACCTAGATGAACACTTTACAGTTGGTTTTGTGACTGTAAATCATTCTCTTTAAACGCTATTGAAGGTAGAAACATGAATACCAATGTTGTAACTTTAGAGACGGTCCCTAAATTTGCGAATATCAAACGTTCAGCGTCAAAACAACTTTGCGAGTATCTGCTTTCTTGGAACCTATATAGTATAACCTACATCACAAATGAGGTGCGAGTTTGGTGTTTTATATCACTGTACGAGTCCATTAAGCTCTTTTAAGCTTTTTATATGTCCTGATGGCAGCTGAATCCATGACGGATGAGGGAAACCCTAGTATTACAACACAGCGCCGCTATATAAAGTTGAGGAAACTAAACAACAGAGAGAAATATATGTCTACCTAAGATTTAACATTTGATCTGTACACCAGCATCGGGGAATAACGTTATAATCTCGTTCACTGGAGAGAAAGCTGCTTATGTAGCCTACACAGGTAACCATAAAGACACTGAATTAAACATAAATGCAGCTTTTGTGTCTTTATCAGCTCTTCTGCATTTATACTGGCCCTGATAATCATCACACATTCACTTACCGCTTGCTCCATTTCTGTAAATCCGTTTTTATGAATGAATGATATACATACTTACTAGCCGTGATCTGGTCTTAAACAGCCGCTAGCGACACCTGCTGGTGAAGAAGACTAACAGCATATAGAGATCATGCATCGGCACTCTACTGCTTTTCCTGCAGTTCCCGGATGTGAAATGTTGAATTTTCTGCCGAATTTTAACCACTGAATTTGTGGAAGCGAATTTGTAAAGCGAAATAAAATGGACTGAAAATTGCTAGTCGAATTTTATAGGTTGTATTTTTAAACAGAATGAATATTTTGGAAGTGAAATCTGAAAGGTGAAAATAAATTATTGAATTTTTAATAATGAAAATATGTGTGAAATATTTTTAATTGAAATATTCACAGCTTAAATATACAACCATGTTGAATTTCAGCCCATAAAAACTCAAGCCTTAAAATACAATGTATCTAAATGCAAGCACAGCTAATGTAATACATATTTTTTTCAATTAGTGCAATTCAGTAAGCTTTTTATTTCAAAAACATTTGGCATTAAATTACTTCCATAGGACTACCATATTTTCCGGACTATATGTCGCACAAAAGTTTAAGTTGCACTCAGCAAAAAAACACATTGTTGCAAGGAAAAAACATATACTGTATAACTTGCTTTGGTTTATAAGTCGCATTTATATTTCAAGGCCCATTTAATGAACACATTTCTGGTAAACAAAGGCATGGTTATAAACTTATGCTTGTCTACTTACAATTTAGACGTGTATATGAAGATATCTCCAAAAAACACCCCAAAATAAGACAAGACAGTACCAACTTTGCTATGCCTCATTTTATAAGTACAAAAACTATTTGTACTACTGTCGAAGTTTGGTACGATTCTGGGCATTATTAGTGGGGTAATGTACGAAGCATGTTTGGATCCATTAGTGCATGCATTTAGTTCATCAGCTTTCTCGACCAATGTTTTAACAAAGGATATAAGCTGATGAGGGGTTGTTTGGAACGATGTCAAGTTGCAAAAAACCCTAGGGTTAACTAACTCCGAACCATCACTTTAAATGTCTTACTGACATTTATTATGCAAAATGTATATTTTATGAACCAAAAGCAGATTGGGCTTCCAGATTTGGGGATTTTATTTAAAAAAGAACATACTGTCATAAAAAAATACCACCCCCCCACAAAAAAAAATCTTTATGAAATAGAAGAATCAATAACTTACCAGATCCCCTCTTGTTTTTAGGATCTTTGAATAAAGAAAGTTTCCGGACGATGTCCGCTCTGCACATTCCTCGCATGGCAGACCTATATGATCACAACTGACATAAGCATTACGGAAGCATTGATGTTTTGTAATCAACATTATTGGATCACTTCAGAATGCAGTATATCAATAAGATGATAAGGAAAAGGAAACAAGATATTATACAGATACCTCACTTTTACATGTACAGGCAATTAAAACACTAGGAATACCTTGATCTCTGATCTCTGTCTCGCTTTTTGGCAAGACAAGCACAGTAAAGGGCCAAGACGTTCCAAATACTTGCGTGTCTTTTGACAACTTTTTCTCCCTTTCTTTTTTGGGACAACTTCTGTGTTTTTGGTGTCCTTGACTGCAACAAGTTATGATGGACAACAGTATTTATAGGTTATTTTCTACATTTATTTTTCATGGTTCTAAAGTGGGCCTAAACCCAATGTGAATGAATGCCTACCGTGCTCTGCAGGCTGAACCAAATCACCACTGAATGTTGTTTGTGCCATGTCTTCACACTCAGCAACATCCATTGTGGATTCTGTCACTGCAGCATCTCCTCACACACAGTTTCATTTTCCTCCACACATGGGTTAAGGGTGAGCACCACAGTGTCAGATTCATTTTCCTCCGCACATGGGTTAAGGGTGAGCACCACAGTGTCAGATTCATTTTCCTCCGCACATGGGTTAAGGGTGAGCACCACAGTGTCAGATTCTAAAGGACCTTATAACAAAAGAAGAGTGTCATATAATGTTCTACCCATTACATAACAACAACATTTTTCATAGGTGGACATTACAAAGAGAGTTCACAGATACAGGCAATGTGATCATGTTTCATAAGAGCATAGTTGCAGAAAATGGATCTCCACATTAACTCTCAGAATAATTACCCTAGAGCTCAGGAAAATATTGAGACCTGCATTTTCTTTCGAGAGTAAATGGATGGTCACAAGCCATCAAACAATGCTGAGCTGGTTGAATATTTGCACCAGGAATGGCATAAAATCACCCAATATCAATGTCAAACACTGGTGGAGAGCATGCCAAGATGCATGATAGCCAATTATTTTGAGACAATTATTATTATACAATTATGATTATTGCACCAAATATTGATTTCTGAACTCTTCCTAAGTTAACATATTAGAATTGTGTGGTTTAATAACAAATATTAACTAATTTTCTTTGCATAGTTTGAGGTCTGACAAACACTTCATGTTTTTGTTATTTTGACCAGATGATATTTTCTGCAAATTTGAATGACAATATAAATATTTTTAATTTTAGATAAATGTTGTCAATAGTTTATGGAATAAAACCAAAATTGTTAATTTCAACCAAACTCATACCTATCAATAGTAAAACCAGGGATACTGATGATGTTGCAGTGTTCATGTAATGGTTTCCCCTGCATGTCTGTATCTTGTTTCTATGGAATTCCATTAATGGTTTTCCTAGTGTTTCCCTGTCTTGTGTCTAGTGTAATCCGGTTATGGTTTTTCCTTTGTCTCTGTGTTTAGATTAGTATATTGCATTTCTGGTTTTTAGTTTTTCCTGGACATGATTATCACAGCATTTATGGACTTCCTATGCTTCTTCAGTTCAGTTCCATTACTCACACCTGGTTTACGTTATCGGTATTTATATTTAGTCTGCCCCTGTTCTTTGATTCTTTGTCAGTCATTGTTTCTGTCTAAGGCTGTTACTGTACATGTGTGCTCTTCCAATTCAACTTCAAGATTTAGGATAATGTAAATGGCCAGTTTCAATTTACCAGTATTATATTATTTTATTTCACTTTTAATGTTTGTTTTGTAAATCTCAAGAACTACTGTGATGCTTTTTGAGAAATGGAATTCAGTTCAAATGTTCAAACAGTTTAGAATGGTATACTAGATGAGAGTGTTATGCATTTAGGATCTTGAGGCCTATTTGATTTTCTGCAGGGTCATTTAAGACACTGAGGGCCAGATGTACGTACATTTGCGAGCGCAACGCTATTTGCGCCTTGAAGAAGACGCAGAAAGCACTTTTATTGAGACCGCACCTTGCTTCATATTTACGTAGGTTGCAGGTGTTTGTGTAGTCTGCGCCTGTCTCCGCCCACTACATCGTACATTGCGCCCTTTAAACAATTGAATGGGCCTCTTTCTCTCTCTATCGGTCAGGTCAAAAGGGTGAAAAAAAGATTTAGCGATATGATCTGCTTGTTTATGAGTAGGCATCGAATTTAAATATTATACATGGCCGGAATTCCACACCGACACAAATGAATGCCATCTGGACCGAAATTACAAACAATGTTGTAATATCCTCGACCCCCAAATAGGTGGAAAAGGTGAAAAAAGATGGCAGGACCTTAAACTTTATGAAGAAAAAGTTGGCTTTAACAGACGATGCAGGTCCCGCAGTACACAAATTCATTGTACCACAATTTAAGAGGTTGTGCATTAACGCTGGTTGCTGTGGAATGCATGGAATGAATCGATAGCTGCTTAGATCACATTAGAAAATGAAAGTAAGTCTGAATAAGATAATTAGTCGTGATTGTAAATGGACTTTGTATAGGTCCCGTTTAGGCCTATTCATATTTTTTTATAATGATGTCTATATCCTACTGTACAAATAATATTCACCCACCCGGCCATTGCTGATATTAAAAAAAGTGACCGGGATTATTGCAACACTTAAAATGTTCATTTATACTCGTCCACACATGGTTTTGTATTTTCCAATTAAAATGTCTAACATGCTAATCTTTATGTGATCCTCCCATAAATGCATATGCATTACACGGAAGGCGCTATTAGCCATTTTCAGTTTCAGCGCCAGGCAGTTTGCGTTTCCACCTCGATGCAGCCTGTTTTGCATACCTCGCCATGCTTTCATGCGCAGTTTGCGAAACAAATACGCCTTAAAGTGGGTGCAAAAGCGTTAGTACATCTGGCCCTGAGGCCTGTAGCTTATAAACTAGGTCATAGGGTAGTGTCAAGTGTGGACATCACACACACAAGCCTGTTGATCTTGTTATTGTAAAGAGGAGGGATCTTCTCTTCTCAATTCAAGGCCACTCGATGACTGAGAGGATGACTGTGCAGTGTGCAGGATTTACAGAAAGGGCACAGAGAGTCCATCAATGGCTAAACTTATTCTTAAAATCAGAATGAGGCGCAGATAGACAAACTTATAGCTTACAACTCTATTATATTCTATGACTATCTCTTTTATACTAACAGGATGGGTTACCAACAGGACAGGAGACACAAATGTGACCAAGATAAGGTTACTACAGATCATCTTGAATCTGTTGAAAAGCAATGGTCATCAAGATGAGGTAACAGTCTTCTGTTAGACCTGGGATCGGCTAAGATGTTCAGTTCCAAATAGATAAAAACTGAGAGAAGTCAAAGTAAAGAGCAGTTCCTGGGCCAGAGGCCCCGAGAAGTCCTGACGTGGGAATCTTCAGGAATATTTTGAATTTGTACCTGACTGTTCCTGACCAGCTGTGATTGTCCTGTGTTGAGATGAGACAAATACTTTTTCACCGTGGCCTGCATTTTTGAACGAGACCTTTTTATGAAAAATCCACTGCATTACAACTAAAATTACTGTTATGGTACCCATCAATGTCTATATTTTAGCTATGCTACAGCTGATTCTAAAGATGTGTGGCTGGGTAGCAGCAATTCTTTTTCAAATTGAAAATAATAGTAGAATAATTGGTTTTACATGGTTACAATGTGAGATAATATTAATATGAAATACAGAATTTGGACAACTATTCATTTTTTCCAAATTTGCAAGCCCATTGTACATTCTTTTGCACCTATAAGATACACACAGATCCCTTTCTACGTCAGTGTGGCGTTGACTGGAAAACTGTCTGTACCTTGCTGCATCATATCCTCTTCCTGACCAGCTGACTCCCTAGCAGGGATACTGTCTTCAACTTCAGCTACCTTCTCCTTCTCCAGATTTCGGGAGTGTACTTAAGAAACAGAAACAATTTTACAAACACTTCAGACAATAATTATGAACATTTAGAAATCACAAATATGAAATAATTCTAAATTAAATTATTAACCATAAATGTACAGTAATTACCACCAAATACATGTTTCGATTTTGAACATTCACTCACACTTCAGGATTGACCCAAAGACCTCCTTCAGCTTTCCCAGAAGCTCCTCGTGAAGATTCAGCCCAATGCTGCTGATGACATCTGCAGTAAATGTTGATTTTTTTTTACTTCCCAAAAGTAATATGGGGTAGTATCCAACAGCTTCAAGGCGATCCAGCTAAAATGTGATCACACCAAGATATGTGTAAATTACATTGCAAGTACACTAGTAAACTAGTAACAAACTAGTAATTGTATTACTTATTTCTTCGTTGAATATGAAAAGCTGCAATATGATCTCCATAATGGACATATGGCTCTGCAACCCGATTTCACCCCTTGCTAACACGATTACACTGTACATTTATGTGTTATTCATACAACAAATTACATTTTTGTGTGCTATAGAAATGACATAGTTTTATATTGTGAACGGTTAAGGTTAGGCAAGAACTTACAGAGGTTAGGGTTAAGATTAGGTAAAAGTTTACATAATATATAATAGTGTACTGTAAGTACAGGGGTCTGCGTGGCATAGTTGGCTAAGTCGCTGCATTGCCGGACAGTCTGCGTCACGATGGTCGTAAGTTCGAGTCTAACATGTACTGTCTGACTTTCCTTGGGCCACCTGCACAAACCAGTGCAGAATTGGCATTGCGCTGCCCAGGGTTTTGTTTACTTAAATCAGATTCTCTATCCTGTCATGTCACTCTCCAGCGACTCCTTAATTAAAGTATATTCGGTTAATGTTACCCATAGGTCTCAAACCAGTTCCACGGAGGGACTAGTGTATGCTGGTTTTACTCTTTTACCTTGTACAAAACTGATTGAGTAGGTCAGTAATTGGTTAGGATCTCCCATCATCTGGCAGTCTAGGTCTTAATTGGTCACTACTTGAAGATAAAGACTAAAAACCAGCATACACTAGGCCCTCCGTGGAACCAGTTTGAGATCTCTGACGTAAACATTCTGTGCATGATCCGAATAAAGGTGAACAGCGAGAAAAAGTTGTTGGTTCAAGCGACATATGGTTGGATGAACCATGTGCGTGCCCCTTTTCATCCCACAGACCTATACAAGTAGCAGCGAAGTGGCAGACAAGGCAGGATTTGCAACATGGAATTGAGAAGAGAGGAAATTCTATACAAAAATAAATAAATAAAAAGTTATGATTTTAGTTTATATCAAACACAAAAAAGTTAGGCGTACCTATTACACGCCACCTTGGCACACTTAATTTTAATTTGGTGTCTCTATAGAAAAATAAACACAACATTATGTTAGATGTACACCTTGGGGTGAGATCAGGCTATGATACAGCTAGCCTATACAATGTAAACCCCAAGAGTTCATTATTTAGTTGAAAATGAATGCACCTAATAAAGTCGAGTACAGTGAATTAAATATACATATCACATGTTTAGAGTAGCTAAATGTTTAAAATAAAAATTACAGTAATACTGATATTTCACAACATGTGAGTTCACCAACTAAGAGTATTTGGGTAAAAAATAAATGTGGGTACACTGAAAAAATGGACAGTTGCGGTTGCAGATTAACAGCTTGACTCTAGCACATGGGTTTGGTTACAGTTCTTCTTTATGTTTTTGACATATTCAGACTTCTGAGCTGCAAACTTGGTTCTGGCATCAATCAGTCTTTTCTTGTAAGGCTGCTGTGCTTTGCAGTGAGGGCATTTTTTGCATGCAACATATATTAAATGCTGGCAAGCAACACACTGACGTTGGTTCTTCTTACCTCCCGGCATACCTGGATAAATACACACAGTTTTTAATGAAAACAAATGAAAAAATGCCCCGACCTTCCGGACCCCAATATCAGTAAAGCAGGCTGTCGAAATGTAGAACAATTGTACTTACTTCTTAATGTGTTCGGTTGATCGATTTTTTTCGCGATCGTCTGCAGTCACGATGGGCGAGAATGCACTCTGGTCCAGACGTGTGATGTCACAATAATCGATTCCCGCCAAGGCCTCCCGCTAAAATCCTCGAATCAGTATTTATGCGCGTAGGCGTGACTGTATGCTGCTGCTGCCTTGCGCGCACGATGTCTGACGTTAGCCAGGCTATTCTAAGCGTAGTTCTGAAATTGTAATCTTTAACGTCCGACTTGAGTGCGTTCACGCTTCACAATAACTGAATCCAAGTTGTCTAAATCAGAATTTTTAATTCTAATGTGAACTGAATAAACAGAATTGCTGTATCCTAACGAAATCACATAAGTATGTTGCACACATTTAAAATAGATCCATTGGTTGTGTGTAATGCATGTTAAACTTTGTCATTTTTGCAGCAATTGCAAATTTGGACAAAGTATCAGTCGTCTTGTAAAATAAATCTGAAATACAGAATGAGACTTACAGTTTATTAGCACGTATTTAGCTGTTTCCACTCTCAATTTAAATGGAGTGATAATGTGACAAATGGCCTTTAAGCCAAATGCATTCAAAATATTTTAAGGAAAATAATTGTTTGCAAATTATTCTAGCAAAAAAAGTACTGTATTTATTGCCCCTGTGAGAACAAGCTTGGACCCCCTGCATGTGGCCAGCCTAAACAATAATGTATATTGTAACTGGCCCCCCTAACAGTACAACTGGCCCCAGCTTGGCCCCCCAGTTTAAATGTTCTAGAACTGCCACTGGGGCGTTGGACTAAATGAGATGTTGGAGGGGACACATTTCATATTTGTAAGCGTTCTTACTATTATACTATGCCAGGGATCTCAGTGCAAATTGTAGTTAGGGTCCATCAAAGTTGTTAAGTGTGAATATATGTAACCATTGCATATATGTTCTGACTTAAGTCTTCCATGTTGAATGAGCTGTGAAAAGAATCAGACCATCTCGTACCCTGTTATCAACAAGATAACACTTAAAGTGTGGATTGAACATTAGAATTTGATTATGCTGAAAAATTGGGTAACCCATTTTGTGTGTGTGTGTGTGTGTGTGTGTGTGTGTGTGTGTGTGTGTGTGTGTGTGTTAATGCAGCTTATAGAAATCAAAGATATGGTATCTCAAAAAATTAGAATACAGATTTTCTAATACAGAAATGTCAACCTGAGAAGCATTTGCAAAGACTTTTTATCTCTCAATCTGGTTCAGTACAACCACAATCATGTGCTGACTTCAGATGCACCTGTATATATATTTTCAACCACTATGCGTGGACACTCCGCATATGTATTCATATTGGTTGTGTTCTGTTTTGAATTTATATAATCCTCAACCTAACAGCCAACAAAGTCTTCTAGAAGTTGAGGAATGAGGAAAAACTCTACAATGTTCCTCTACCAGTGAGATATTTAGCATCTTGAAATACAATGGTGTGCATAAAACTCCACCAACCTGCTACAGAATACATCTGTTCTCTCCAACACAGAAGTTGATGCATTTCATTCAGTCTGAGTGACCAATACTGAAGATACACATTCATTTGTGTCTGAACATTTTAGCAAAGCAATAAAAATAGTGAAATTTGAGTAACTTCCAAAATACCTCACAAATATATTGTCCAGTTCCTTTATATTTAGGAAGCGATGTGCACATCATCTACAATAAACATAATTGTGCATGTACTTTATTGTTCAATGCTTAGTGTTAGCAGGCAGCACCCATGGAAGGTTTGGCTTTAGCAACAGACAGGTTTTCCAGGCAAGGGCCTGAGGGCAAAACTGCCCCTTACAGAAAACAAAAAACAAATGCATTTTACATGTGAAAAAGCACATGTGATCACATGTGGTTTTTAAACACTTCACATTCACACGTGTGTTTACACCAAGGGTGTAACTTTGGGTTCCACATTGGGGGGGGGGCTGAGATCTAAGTTAATAATTTTCATTCATCATTATGATAAGATTTTTATTTTTATTTTTATTTTTTTTGGGGGGGTTGCACTGGTCAGTTTTGATTATTTACGGGGGGAGGGGGGGGTTAAATTACGCCTATGATTCACATGTGCGTTCACATGTGATTCATGATTTCACATGTTGAAATATAGCAATATGTCCCAATTAAATTACATGTGGTTTTTATACACTTCACATGCATCCACATGTGATCACATGCGTTCACATGTGAAATTCATGTGTTTTTTTGTAAGGGTGTTGTCTTCTTTAAATAAAACACCAAAAACTACAGCAACAACAAAAACTAATGAGGATTTAACAGGCTGAAGACACACCACAGGGTAATCTGTTGTCAGGCCAGGATGTTACTCCAGCAGTTTCGTTGACAGTTCGCAATTTAAATTATGCCAATTGTATAAACAATTATAAAATATACCTATTCGCTTATCACAGGTAAATGTAACATATACATTTTATTTTTTATATGTTTTGTACAATGTATAAAAAACAATAAAAAAAATATAAAAATTTATTGTACACAATGTTCAAGACACGTAGGCATATTTATATTAGGGTACTAAAGAGGTACTTTGGCTACAGTCACATAAAAATTTTGGGAACAACTGTTATAGGTTAATGTTATGTTGGACATTGCTGCATGAACATTTGCAGTGCCTTTCTAGTGAGATATCAATTTTTGTTATATTTAATAGACTCCAATGAATAACCTTTACAGATATATTCTTGAGAAATGCTTTTGAGCATAGATTTAAGTTACCCATCTGAACCCAAATATGAACTGGATTTACTCAAATATAAATAAATGTAACTAGACACACACATTCTCAAAACGGATGCAATTATAAAAATGATAACTGTTGCCATTTATTTCCATACTAGACTATACAATTCAATGAGTACAATTTCATTTAGCTGCAATTTATTAATCCGTACATTTATTCCAGAAGGATCCATGTAAGGCCAAATGTAGGAGGAAGAACATTGACTCAGTGCGGTGGAGAAAGAGGGACCAGTTGGGACGATTGACTATTGAGAATCGACTATTGAGAACTCCCTCAAGAGATAGTATGTGTTATGTCAATTATAAGCGGCATTCCTCTAAATTGTCATGAATTTTTAGACATTCTCCAAAGTTTTCATATGATTGTCCAGTCACATCTGAATGTCGAATGAGGTCGACACGACCTCAATATGAAGATTCATCAGAAGACGTTGCTGATACAACAGATGGTGAGAATATACTATTATTATTTTTTATAACTAACAACATGCACAACTGTTGTACATTTTAGCACTGCATGTATTCTTGCTGATTGTATTGTGTACCTATTGTATGTATTCCCACACAGGCACTTCACCTCGACGGTTTGAGGAGACACTTCAATTGATTGGTAAGAGACAATGTCAGATACAATATATGTACATAACTAATTTTGTATTTTACAGGATATGAAAATTCTATGGCTGACGCCATTTAGTACAGGGCTGGAAAAAACTTTGAAATACTTTAACCCCATTTATCCCTCTCCTCTAAAGACAAAAATATTCAAGAACTCAAGGAGAGCTTAGACAGCCCAGACATTTATCCATCAGAAACTTACAGCATACGGACCTGGGGTTTGCGGCATGAACTATGTGACGAAAAGTGGCAAAAATCAAGACCACATCTTTTACAAGCCATGTTAACAAGCGGAAGGACACCTCAACAAGCTTGCCAACAGTGTCATGTGGAAGAGGCTGTTATTCGATGCAGAGACTGCCTCCCCAAAGAACTGTATTGCAGTAACTGTGATGTGTCAGTGCATCACCAGTATGTTCTACACAACAGGGAGTCATTTGTGGGAGGCTTTTACAAAGCCATGTCACCGAAATGCATCGTTACAAAAGACAGCACTGGTGAACATGTAGTTAGTGAGCAAGGTATGTGACCGCTATATGGATTGGATTACATTACATATCAAGTGTAAACTGCTACAATTAATATTGATGTCTGTTTTTCCAGATTGTCTCCTACCGATCGCTTTGCCAAACAAAATTTGCTGTTGTGGTGCTGAGGATGTTTCAGTGAATGCTGGTCGTGCCATTATCTTCATAAATATTAATGGTGCTTACCTTTGTTTAACTTACAACATAAAATGTGTAAAGCAAGTACAAAGGCTTTGTATAGTTGAATGTATGGTTATGATGAATATCTCTGTTTGACCCAACAGGTCGCTATGATCTCTCCCTTCCTTTGGTAACCTGTAAGTCTTGCCTAAAATCGTGGACACCTGAGGTCAAAGACCTTATATTAAATAGGTACTGGCCTGGAACCATTGAGTTTCAAACAGTTTACACTGTCGACCTGTTCAGTACCTTTGAAGACTTTAAAGTCACAGCACCTGGCCTATCCAGACAGGCCTTTGTGAGAATGCTGCAAAGCCGCTCAATGCGTTCTGGCAGAGTAAGTAAGATTTAAACAAAATGTAATAATGTAGAGGATAAATGGGTGAGGGGGGTTATAGCCATTGACAAAAAGGTTTGTTTTATAAATAAGAAAGTTTTGGCTAGATGTGCAAGGAAAGGAAATGTTGTGGAATCATGATTAGGAGAAGTCAGGTTGTACTGTATAGTACAATGCAAAAATGTATCTGTTACTTCTTAAGCAACTCTCACCATAACTAGTCTATTTTATGTTTACTAGGTTGGTACAATATCAGTGGACTGTTTTCAGCGCAGTTTTCTGGAATGGACGTACTGTAGACATGAGATGGAAACACCATTTCTCCTGCCCAGCTTGCAGTCAGGATATGCTGGCAGTGTCTCTTGATGGGAACAGGAAAATGTACAGGTTTAATCGCAACGGGTAAGTTAACAAAGTAATTTATCTTTAAAAAAACCTAAAAAAACCTAAACCTGTCAGAGTCCATTCAGTGTTTTTTGTATTTTTGTAGGATAAATGAAAATCCATATTTTGACGGAACCTTCTTTGCCAAAAATGAAGAGGTTGCAGAGTTTTTGCAAACTATTAGAGACAAAATCAAAACTGTAAGTTATGGAAAAATATAATCAATTAATGCCTCAGTCATAAGAGACAATTTTATCATGTACAACTTACAGGTCATCTATGATGATCTATGATGATGATTTAACAACAATAATAATTGTTTGTGAAAATATTCTCTTAGTCACCAGGCCGACCCATTTGTGGAAACTCACACTTTAAAGCTGGTAGTGAGTCTAACAAGAAGTCTCAATCCAAACTTGATGAAGAGGGTGTGATGATTTCAGTCTGTAGACACTGCATTCTTTTGAATGGTAGGTTCAGCACTCTGATGAACCCAAGCTAACCAAGACTTTCTTGTCTTTGATTATACTAGAATTCTGAACTAACTCTTTTGTAACAGGACTACAGATGTACCGTGGAGAAGTGTTTGCATACCCTCTTTATCTTCAAAAAGAGCTTGGCAAGACACAAAAGATTGAGTTTGTCTGCACTGATGTAATGTGCAAATATTACCCATACTTAAAAAGAGTGTGTGAGGCCTTTCCTGATCTAGAGTATCTTTTGCAAATGCGACCATTCTTATCAGTTATGCATGCAAAAGGTCATTCAACCAAATGTGAGGTAATTGTATTGATTATATATTTATTTTTAATTCTAAATACATAATGATTATTATATGAGTAATTTTGATACAATGCTGCAATGATTATGCATAACAGGTGGAGTGGGGTGGCCGCAACCAAGAGGGAGCTGGTGAGTTTTAACTTTAGAGCAGTGGTCTCAAACCTGTTCCATTGAGGGCCTAGTGTATGCAGGTTTTCTCTTTTACCTTGTACCAGACTGAGTAGGTCACTAATTGGTTAGGATCTTAATTGGTCACTAATTGAAGGGAAAGACCAAAAACAAGCATACACTAAGCCCTCTGTGGAACCGGTTTGAGACCCCTGCTTTAGAGTATCTACTGATAAACCTGTCATTGGATTATTCTCATAGACAGGTTAAATGTCCATATCGTAATTTAATGCAGCAACTTTGACCACTATGCCACTCGTACCCCAATGGATCTGTTCCTTAACTTTTTTTATATTTCCTACTAATGCAGGTTTGACTGTCGGGGAGGAAGTGGAAGCAGTCAATTCATTTATGTCTCGTGCTGCATTGACAACAAAATATATGACCAAATCTGGTGAGTCGTTGGGTTTAATTAAAGTCATTGTTAAATATGTGCAATATTTAAAATGGATCTGTTCTTTTTTTTTTTCTCAGCACGCACAGATATGATCACTATCCATGTTCGTGGATGGAACCTAAGGAAAAAGTTAAATCTTCACAATTATCTTGCTCAAAGATATGTTAAGGTACATTTGGTATTATGTTTTTGTTTATTAATTCTAATTTAGATTAACCTTTGCATTCAGTGTTGGGTAAAGTTCTTGAAAAGTTCATTTTAGTTAAATTTCTGAGTTCACAAGTTTTGGGAAGTCCCTAATTTAGACAAAATAATTGGGTAAATGGAGTTCATATCTTAACAGTGTCCTAT
Organism: Chanodichthys erythropterus; assembly: GCF_024489055.1. Classification (NCBI taxonomy): domain Eukaryota; kingdom Metazoa; phylum Chordata; class Actinopteri; order Cypriniformes; family Xenocyprididae; genus Chanodichthys; species Chanodichthys erythropterus. The sequence continues at coordinate 69,220,640 of NC_090223.1, read as the reverse complement.
AAAACAAATACAAAGAGTAAAGAAATATCAATCATGGTCACCGGTAAGATATGAACTCCATATACCTGATAATTTTGTCTTAAAGGTCACATATTGTCAAAATCGATATTTTCTGGCTTTTATTATCATAATGAAGGTCTAGGTGCTACGTATTTACCTTGTAAGTGTCTACACTGACGATTGTCAGACAAACGCACACTGCCTATATTTAGAACAGATTTAGAAGCTGTGCCTGAAAACGAGCCGTTTTGAATTCCTGCATTTTGAGATGTCACAAATGCCTAGGCTCCTCCTTCAGTCACTGCACACACACTACAGCTTGTTCCCAGTGACTGCCTGCTTGTGCTATATTGTGTATAGACAAGAAGTGCTCATAATACAAGTTATAGGCAGTGCTCAGATTATCATAAGCTACAATAGAGAGGGATTAGAGGAAGTGAAAGGATAGGAATAAGAAGTTTTTTTTTTTTTTTTTTTTTTTTTTTTTAATTTGTGGTTAAGTGCTCACGAAAGAGATGGGTTTTCAGCTGTCTTTTGAATATTGCCAGGGATTCCGCATTCCGGATGAAGGCAGGAAGATCATTCCACCAGCAAGGGACAGTGAATGAGAATGTTCTGGAAAGTGATTTCGTGCCTCTCTGTGATGGTACCACAAGCCTTCGCTCCTTTAATGAGCGCAGGTTTCTGGTAGGAGTGTAGACTCGTAAGAGTGAGTGGAAGTAGGAGGGTGCTGAGCCTGTGGTAGATCTGTAAGCAAGCGTCAACGCCTTGAATTTGATGCGAGAAGCAAGTGGTAGTAGCCAGTGAAGAGAGATGAAGAGAGGCGTGACGTGGGCTCTTTTGGGCTCGTTGAAGACGAGACGTGCTGCTGCGTTCTGAATCATTTGTAGAGGCTTGATTGTGCATGATGGCAGTCCAGCCAGAAGTGCATTGCAGTAATCAAGCCTAGAAATGACCAGAGCCTGGACCAGAAGTTGTGTTGCATGTTCTGTTAGAAAGGGCCTGATTTTCCTGATGTTGTATAGTGCAAATCTGCATGACCGAGCTGTCATTGCAATGTGGTCTTTGAAGGTCAGTTGATCATCAAGGATTACTCCAAGATTTCTGGCCGAATTTGATGGGGTAATTGAGGATGTGCCTAGCTGGATGCTGAAATCGTGATTTAGAGTCGGATTGGCAGGGAAGACGAGAAGCTCAGTCTTAGCCAGGTTGAGCTGTAGATGATGTTCTTTCATCCATGCCGAGATGTCCGCCAGACAGCTTGAGATTCGAGCAGCTACTGTGGGATCGTCTGGATGGAATGAAAGGAAGAGTTGTGTGTCATCAGCATAGCAATGGTAGGAGAAACCATGTGCCAGAATGATGGGACCAAGTGATGTAGTGTAAATGGAGAAGAGGAGGGGTCCAAGAACTGAACCCTGAGGAACACCCGTGGTCAGCTGATGAGCTTTGGATACCTCCCCTCTCCAGGCAACCCTGAAAGACCTTCCTGTGAGATAGGATTCAAACCAGAGAAGTGGAGTACCTGTGATGCCCAGTGATGAGAGGGTGGACAGAAGGATCTGATGATTCACTGTGTCAAAGGCAGCTGATAGATCGAGCAGAATGAGGACTGATGATTTGGAATCAGCCTTTGCAATCCGCAGGGATTCAGTGACCGACAGCAGTGCAGTCTCAGTCGAGTGGCCACTCTTGAAACCAGATTGATTGACATCCAATTGGTTGCTGTGTGAGAGGAAAGATGACACCTGGTTGAAAACAACTCGTTCAAGTGTTTTTGCTATGAATGGTAGGAGAGAAACAGGTCTGTAGCTGTCTACAAGAGACGTGTTTAATGTGGGTTTCTTAAGCAGTGGGGTTACCCGAGCCTGTTTGAATGTGTAAGGGAAAGTGCCAGTGTGGAGAGATGTGTTGATGATGTGTGTCAGTGCTGGTAAAAGTGTGGGAGCGATGGCTTGTAGAAGGTGTGTGGGGATGGGATCTAGAGGGCAGGTAGTAGGATGATTGGAGAGGAGAAGTTTGGATACTTCTGTCTCAGTGAGGGGAGAGAATGAAGAGAGGAGGTGTGTGGCTGTGTGTGTGGTTGGTCTGAGTTCCTGTGTGTGTGGAGCGGAGAACTGACTGCTGATGGTAGATGTTTTGTCAGTGAAAAATGTAGCAAAATTATCAGCAGTAAGGGATGAGGTGGGTGGTGGTGGAGGGGGACAGAGGAGAGAGTTGAATGTTTTGAAAAGTGTGCGTGTGTTTGAAGCGCTGTTGATTTTGTTGTGGAAATAGGAGGATTTAGCAGCATGAATTTCAGCAGAAAAGGATGAGAGCAGAGACTGATAGCTACAAAGGTCAAATTGATCTTTTGATTTGTGCCACTTCCTCTCTGCAGCCCTGAGTTTGGTCCGATGTTCACGAAGAACATCAGATAACCAGGGATTAGAGGGAGTGGCACGTGCAGGCCTGGATGACAGAGGACAGATACTATCTAGAGAAGAAGTTAATGTGGAACATAAAGTGTCTGTTGCTGTATTCACATCCAGAGATGAGAATTGTGAGGGTGAGGGAAGGGAGGATGATACAGTAGAGGAAAGATGAGAAGAAGAAAGAGAGCGCAGGTTTCGTCTGAAGGTAACTGGTAGCGGGGTTGGTGGTGAACAAATGGGGAGTTGAAGATTAAAAGTAATGAAAAAATGATCAGAAAAGTGCAGAGGTTTTACCAGAATGTTGTCGGTGATGCAGTTGCGAGTGTAAATGAGATCAAGTTGGTTGCCAGATTTGTGTGTACTTGTGGTTATGAGCCGATTAAGATCGAATGAGGCTAGCAGAGAGTGGAAGTCAGAAGCATAAGGCTTCTCTAGATGAATGTTGAAATCGCCAAAAACTACAAGTGGGCTACCATCCTCTGGGAATGAGGACAACAGCATGTCCAGTTCCTCTACAAAGGTACCCAGTTGGCCTGGGGGGCGATAAATTACTACAAAATGAATTTTGACAGGAATTGAGATTGTAATAGCATGAAATTCAAATGAATTGTAGTTGCACAGAGACGAATGAGTCGAGTATTTCCAATTGTCAGAAATGAGAAGACCTGTGCCCCCACCCCTCCCAGATTGGCGAGGGGTATGAGAGAAAGTGAAGTTGTTAGAGAGAGCAGCAGGGGTTGCTGAGTCCTCTGGACGAATCCAGGTCTCAGTCAAGCCCAACCCAGTCAGCAAATTTCCTTTGGCAAAGATGTGGGCCAGATAAACAGCTGAGCTGTGGCCCAGATTAGTTTGTGTTTGCCGGCCCAGATATGGCCCACATCTCCTTTGCCAGAACTGAACCAAAGCAGTGCCATAAGTCCACCAAGCATGAGCCAAATATAATTGTATGTGGCCCAAATATGGCACACTTCTTCTTTGCCAGAACTGAACCAAAGGAGTGCCATAACTCCACCAAGCATGAGCCAAATAATACAATTTAATATGGCCCATATGTGAGCCTTATATGCAATTTTAGTATGGTTGAGTTTTGTTAAAATCTAACAGCCCCTATGTGGCCCACATGCAGCTGACAGTATGTAAAAGTCTTATTAACTCAAAGGTAAATGAAACACTAAACAACAAATGTATACTCAAAACAATTTACTTTCAACAAGTGTTCAAATAATTACAGCTTTAAGAATAAATATAACATTTAAGAATACATTTAAGAATAAATATTACAGCTACTCAGTTGTACTTAATTTAAGTGGAATTCAGTTGAAAACATTAAGAATAAATATTAATAATATAAATAACATTCAAAGAGTCTTAGACTATTTATTTTTTTACACCAAAATTCATGTTTTAAAGCATGTATTAATGTTATGTTCAACTCTGAGAGTAATAAAAATCACAGGAAAAAAAATCATGTAACTTGTACAGAGAATTTTAAAGAGAAATTGATAAAGTTAAAGAAACTTGAAAGGTAAGTTGAGATGTGTGTTGATGTCTTTATTTGAGGCTTTTTCAGTAAGGGGATTCTGCCTGACTGCACCTGCAATGAAGATAAATTTAAATAATGTTAGCAGCAATACAACCTGGAAGCTAGCGCTGGAGGATAATAGAAAAAAAAAAAGAAAAAGAAAAAAAATCAATAAATGTAAATTATTTCCTTTAATATTTTAATTGCAATTATTAACCACTGTATGAAAAAAAAAAAAAAAAAAAACATTTGCAGTATATTTTCAAAAAGAATTGCAAATTGTATTTTTCAGTTTGTGGGCCATAATAATACCATCATTTCTTATGACAAATAATTTAGATTTTGTTTTTAGAATATATTTTTAGAATACTTTTTCACCAACCAGTTAGAATTTACAACACTGCATGTATTCTGCTTTAAAAAAGATATGAACACTTTAATGTAAAAACACACCAACACAGATAGCATAAATGTCACGTTTAAGTCCAAAGATGATGAAGAAGATTCAAATAGAAGTGTTTTTACTAACACAAAATAAACTCAAACACAATGATGTGAGACAGCGTGCAAGCACAAACGCACAAACAGCCAAGTACTGAATGCAAGGAGGAACTTAAAGGAATAGTTCACTTTTAAATAAACTTTTCCTGATAATTTACTCACCCCCATGTCATCCAAGATGTTCATGTCTTTCTTTCTTCAGTCGAAAAGAAATTAAAGTTTTTTGATGAAAACATTCCAGGATTTTTCTCCTTATAGTGGACTTGAATGGGCACCAAACGATTGAAGGTCCAAATTAGTTTCACTGCAGCTTCAAATTGTTCAACACGATCCCAGATGAGAAATAAGGGTCTTATCTAGTGAAACCATTGCTCATTTTCTAAAAAAAAATTGAAAATTATATAAGTTTTAACCTTAAATGCTCATCTTGAAATAGCTCTCTTCTTCTTCTCTATTTGAATTCCAGCAGTGTAGACACTGCTAAATGTATTACTGCCCTCCGCAGGTCAATGTTTGAACTAATTGTTATATGCAGTATGCTAGTTCAATAGTATATAACAATTAGTTCAAACATTGACCTGTGGAGGGCAGTAATACACTTAGCAGTGTCTACACTGCTGGAATTCAAATAGAGAAGAAGAGAGCTAGTTCAAGATGAGCATTTCTGTTTGAAATGTATACAATTTTATTTCTTTTTTAGAAAATGAGTGATTGTTTCTCTAGATAAGACCATTATTTATCGTCTGGGATCATGTAGAACAATTTGAAGCTGCAGTGAAAGTAATTTTACCTTCAACTGTTTGGTGCCCATTGAAGTCCACTATAAGGAGAAAAATCCTGGAATGTTTTCATCAAAAACTTTAATTTCTTTTCGACTGAAGAAAGAAAGACATGAACATCTTGGATGACATGGAGGTGAGTAAATTATCAGGAAAAGTTTATTTAAAAGTGGACTAATCCTTTAAATACACAGTGATAATGAACTAAATACAGAGGTGTAGGCATGTGCTGGTATGATACTTTGACAGTATGATAATCTCAAGCAAAAATATTGATTACATCTTTATTGATTGATTGACAATATATAAAAAATAACTTTATGCAAAAACAAAACAACAAAAATGCAGTCACTTAAGTGAGCCAGGGATGTGATCAGCTAATGACAAAAAAAAGAGGGAAAACAAGAATAGCTAACCCCATCCCCTGTAATTATTATTATTTTAATTAAATTGATAAAGAGATATCTTACTATTCAGTCCCTCCAGGATTTCACGATTTTTTGGGGGTGATTTTTGCGATCAAAATGACTAATTTGTGGTGGTAATTTCCAGAAATTTGTGAAAAAATTAGCGATTTTTATATTTTATAATTAGGACATCACATTTACCATAATAGTATTATGTCAGATGCACAATAGTCATACATGATACAAATCATTTATTTGTAAAAAGACGTGAAACTCACCGAGTCGTCAGGGGTGTTCACTGATACGCTCACACAAAAATCGCTGCAAAAAAAGTCAGTGGAGTTGGACAAAAACTACGATAAAACCTGTTGGAAAACATCTTTTGCAGCGATTTTTGTGTGAGCATATCAGTGAACATCCCTGACGACTCGGTGAGTTTCACGTCTTTGTAAACGAAAGTTTAATGCGTTTTAAGGAAGGATTATGCCAGTACACCTATGCAGCCATTGTGAAGGTGTGTGGGGGCGGGGGTGATCCCACAGAAAGCTAAAATTCTCGTGTCAGCAGCATTTGTCCAAATTTCAATCATAACCATTGTATTTCATCAGAAACGATCTGTAAACAGGGCTTTAAGTGTAAAATACCGAACTTGTCCTTTAAATCGTCATACCACACAGCAGTATAAAATACTAGAATCACTTTTGCTTGCTTCATTTCGATCATGTCCAGCGGCCATCATCCTTGAAGCCATCTCCGACATGGTTAGCTGCTTGTGTTTCCTATGATTCCACAGATCTGTTTCTGACAGACCGATCACAGACATCACGTGTGCGCAACATCTGTATCCACGTAATGCATTGAAACTTTAATTAAAACTAGAGATATTTCAATTGGGTGTTTATAATTTAATGTTTTGTGAGGTCTTTTTCATTTTTGTGATTATTTTGCGGTTAAATTAGGAATTATAGCAGGATTGCAAAAAAATGCGACATTTTGTTGATTTTGCATTGTATTAAGCGAACGCGGAATCGCGAAAAACTGGAGGGACTGAATATTGCAATTATATGCACTATTGTACTGTAAAAAAAAAAAAAAGAACTTATGTATTCATAATAATAATAATAATAATAATAATAATGTTACAATAATATTCAATTCTCTTTACAGAACAACAGTAAAATTACAATACTAACATTTATGATGTCTTGCTTTCAAACCACTGAGCTTTTATTTTTTGCAGAAAACCACAGACGTTTCTCTTTGTTGACAACAGATTTATATACGATTCTTATTACGGATTGTTGGTGCACGTTGCGTTTCCAAATGCAAATTATAAGCAGCCCAAACTTAGAGCGCTTGCAGAGAAGCATTAACTGTGATGCAGCGCAACTAGAAAAATATTTAGTCGAGGGCAGCCCTACGTGGATATAATAAAATGATGCTTGGAAAATAAACTTTCGTCAATTTTAGTGAATTTGACTCATACATTGATTATTTGTATTGTTAATTACATTTATGCATTTAGCAGGAAGAGAAAAGGTGTTTAGGGTATTTAAGCACCAAACCATGAATTTGTGACTATTACTATTACTGAGATAACAGAATTTACAATACGATGTTCTGTAAAGTGGTTTTGAAAAGTTCTGTATTGTGCAAAGTGCTATACAAATAAGAATGACTTCTAAAAAAGGTTCTTACCAATGATAACTTCCTTTACAACCAGTCGTTGGACACCAATCTTCCCATTGACTCCTCTCCAATTCATACCACGTGCCACAGCAGTTGTAAAAGTGGCTTTCAGCACTCTCCAGACGGTGTCTTTCAGGTCAAAGCCACCAACCAGACCCAGATAGGTAATCTCAGAAAAAAAAAGAAGAAGAAAAAAAAAAAAACAAGTGGTTGAAATATGCATTTAAAAAGACCATCCTAAAATGAAAATGCTGTTATATTCAAAAATTAACTATAAACTATCACATACTCCACCTGAAAACATTAGTAGTTATTACCCTGAGGCATGTGACAAAAAGTGATTTATTGCTTCCGGTACCACCCCCTTCCGGACCACCCATGTCGTCCCCCTCCCCACATGACCTTGAGTGTCCAACTGTGTCAACACAACCTTTGACCCCGATGTCATTGACCTGTGACCTTCGGATATTAGGATGAATGTAATGTTGTTTGTGTTTGTCCATCTGGTTGTTGACCCGTGACCTCCGGGAGCGAATGATCGTTTGACCCGGTTGTTTGAACAGATATTTCGGGGCTGTCGCATTCCGTCACAGGGTTATATAAATAGAGGTTCAGACATTCTGCAAAAATGAGAAGAGGAGCTATGAGCTACATAGACATGGCGCATTTAAACTCACCTAGAACTCCTGATATGGATAGCGATGATGACTCGATATATGACGGGCTGGAAATGGCACCAAAAAAACATTGCAGACATACGAGTATAACAAAGTTTCTCCATGACAATACGGATGTCGTGAAAAAGGAGAATATAATGTCCAATAAGCGGGTATTTGGATACATCTTTCATAAAGCATCCAGAGTCGTGACTCTCTACACAGCAGATACCCTCGGTGATTTTTACCGGGGGGATCCGTGTGTGGTGTTTCATGAGAAAGACTGGGTGCTGTTTTACGGCCGTGTCTGGAAGGATCTGAATGACTGCCGGGGGATGCCGTTGTACATCTCTGAGTTTGACGGTGATGTGCCGAATACCCGGTTCCGTGTGGTCGGAGACCATTCTATGAAGAATGACGACGAATATGTCTACATTTTCTGCTGCAAAGACAAGACAAAGCTCCGTGACCCACCCCGACGCCTTGTGGAAAAGGAAGAACACGACAAACTGTACGAGATGCAGTTTTTGTTCACATGGCGTGATCTGGATCTGCTGAGTGGCTTTTTCTCGGCGATAAACAAGATGTTCAATTGGTGCAACATACATGATGGTTACAAGAAAATTAAAGTGGCCCTGTTCCACCCAGAGAGATGCCCCCGCAGCGACATGTACGAACTGTCGGCCCCGCCCATTCACTACAGCCATTAAAAGAGCGGGTAAGTCTAACCCACTAACACTTCTCATTTATAAGCCATGGCTCGAGACATGTCTCCACAGCAGATGCACTGCTTCATCAACTCATACAAATGCGATCTCGATCATCCTGATGATAATGCTACGGATCATGTTCTAACAGAAAACACTTCTGCAACGGACACTTCTGCAACGGACACTTCGAAAGAATGGTTGGATAAATTCTGCACAGAGCTCGGATACCGCAACCTCTCCTTCCTGACGGAACTCTACGCCGACACACCTTTCGCTACTAAACAGGATTTTGACGTGACAGATGGCTGCTTTACCGATATCGGATTCAAGACCGTGAAAGCCACGATCGCAGCGCTGCTGCAGCACATCATCAGCAACAAGTTGAAGGAAGACTGTGAGGGCTGTGCCATTGATCACCCCAGCCAGCTCCAACACTCCTGCCTGTTTGAACCACCGACATTTTTCTTCGATACTCACTTTGACGAACTGACCCGCAAGCTGTTTAAACCCAGCCTTCGCCGTGCTATCGCTCACGCGCTACAACGCTGCGGACTAAAGTCGCACCCTCAACGAATTCAAGGAACAACCGGAGCTATTCTGCATGAATTAAAAGAAGAGCCGTACATCGGCAGCAGGCTGCAAGCAATCAGGGACGAGCTTGTGGACGAATCGTGCAAGAAAGCAGTCTACGACGCGGTCGATATCTGGTCGGGTAAACCCCTTACGGATGGAGAGTAACCAAGAAACCGTCAGCAGCACCACCGACACTAACAACATGGGTCTGGTATATAGCCTAAAAGATTTTATGGGAAATATGTTCAAAGAACATTACAGAAGAGAACTCGAGAGATTGCTGGAAGAAGTGATCATATTTTCAAATTCTGATGATGAAGAAGAAGATGATGATGATGATGATGATGATGAAGATAAGCGTGTAAAGAATCTCAAGAAAGTAATGAAAAATGCTCGAGGAGTGATATGTACATGGGGTAAAATGATCACCGAATGTGCCAATAACGATGAACCGCTTTCTGTTTTAAGAAATGTTCTGGATATAGTGTGTGAAGCAGAGTTGCGTTTTGCTGACATCACATGTATCTGTGCCTTTGTAACTGATGTTTGTGAGGAGTTGGTGTTAAAAGATGCTGATTTCGATGTAAATCCTTTTATTGAAACAGCGGTTGATCATTTCTTAGATTGTGATTTAAAGACATGTCGTGAATTTCTTTTCTGGTTAGAGTGTATCTAACAAAATTTTACTCTTCATACTCTGCATGTAATACCTTGTCTTTCTTATTTTATTGTCTTATTACTCGGAGATAGCTATCATATATCCTATCATGTATATTTTCTTGTTTTATTACTTTGAGATAGTTGCCATTATCATATATCCTATCATATATCCTGTAACGTTTTTTAATAAAAAGTTTAACGCATACCAGCCTTTGTCTTATTCTTTTGCAAAAGGTTGAGCCGATAACATGGCAGAGCTCATGAAAGATGCTTATTATACACCTTCCAACCCCGGATCATTAGGGGGGAAAAAACGCCTAAAAGACACGGTCTTTAAGGATAGTGGCGTCCGTCTAAGCGATAAAGAGGTTTCAGATTGGCTTGCCGGCGAGGACGCTTACACATTACACAGAACCGCGCCTGTGAAATACAAACGCAATAGAGTAGTGGTTTATGGTATCGACGCACAGTTCCAAGCGGATCTCGTTGATATGACTGTGTATTCCAAGGATAATGATAATAATAAATATTTGTTGACTTGCATCGATGTATTTAGCAAGTATGCGTGGTGTCGTGTACTAAAGAATAAAAGCGGTGCAGAGGTCACTAAGGCGTTTGAGTCTATACTCAAAGAGCGACGTGTACCGCAGAAATTACAGACTGATCAGGGGACGGAATTTTTTAACAAGCGTTTTCAAGACTTAATGAAAAAGCATAACATCACTCATTTCGCAACGGCTACGGATTTGAAAGCTAGCGTCGTGGAGCGTTTTAATCGAACATTAAAAAGTCGTATGTGGAGATTTTTAACGGCCACAAACTCCCACCGGTACATAGATGTTTTACAAGATATTATGGAGGGGTACAACAGCAGTTATCACCGGAGTATTAGGATGCGACCTTTGGACGTCAACAAAGAAAATGAGGCGAGTGTGTTTCAAAACTTGTACGGTGATATAAAGAAGAATGAAAAGGTTTTATTTAAATATAAAGTCGGAGATCTTGTTAGGATCTCTAAAGTGAGAGGGCCATTCGCCAAAGGGTATGAGCAGAACTACACGGAGGAATTTTTCACAATATCCGCATGCATTCCTCGTCAACCACCTGTCTACAGACTATCTGATTACGACGGTGAGATCATCGACGGAGTTTTTTATGAAAAAGAGCTACAAAAGATCATTGTGAGCAAAAACAAGTCGTTTAAGGTGGAAAAGGTTTTAGGGGAGAAAAAACAGGGGAGGTCTACGCTCGTTTTAGTGAAATGGTTAGGATGGCCGTCGAAATTTAATAGCTATATTGACAAAAAAACTCTGGTGGATTTGCAAAAGCCTTAAAACGCGTAAACTCATTACGGATCGGTTCATTCATGTAAAGGCTACTATCATGGAAGATCAAGGTTTCTATGTTACGTTGCCGTGCAACGCATCTTTGGACGTCTATCCTGAAAACCGTATATCTAGTTACAGAACGAGGCTATCTACAACCATCAACTTGAAAGGAAAATGGGATGTTGCGCTTGCTGAAATTGAATATCCTAAAAGTTGGTACACCTTAAGTGATAAGGATGGGGGTTTCACGCTTTACAAGGCCCCACTCCCGACGGAAAAGGAAGGAGATAAACCGGGGGAAAAGAAAAAGATTAGAAAGATATCGGGGACTACTGTAAGGAAGGAATTAAAAATAAATGGTGGATACTACGCGACCATTTACGATGTAATCCTTGAGGTAAATAAGGTTCTTGCAAAAAAGGGAGAACTGCGTTATGATGAATTGAGAAACAAGGTGTATCTAGTGGCAATACGTAACATAGCGGTAGGGTTCTATGGAAAACTCGCCACTATTTTAGGGGTGAAGCCGGATGATCCTCTCGGACGTGAGGACTACCATGCTGAAGCTGATTTTACAACGAGTGTTAATACATACGCCCCTTATCAGGCTGATATTAACGCGGGTCTCTATACGATCTACGTTTACACAGACATTATCCAATATCAGGCCGTCGGGGATTCGCACGTCCCCCTTTTGAGATGCGTACATATATCGGGTGAAAACAAGGAAACGGTTAGTGTTAGATACGACAAACCTCATTACGTACCGGTCAACAAGGAGCTCATCACGGACATTGTCGTGGAATTGAAGGACGATCATAACTGCGAAATACCATTTTCTTACGGAAAAGTTGTTGTAAAACTTCACTTTAAACCGTCGAAACATTCTATTCTTTAAAATGAATTATTATAACCCCCGTGAGACGAACGCTGCGGAATATGTCAATTATTACCGAAATCAGGCCGGCGGAGGTCTGCCAGGATACGCCGGGGGCGGAGTTATGTATGGGGCCGGTCTTGGTGGATTGTTCAGAGGCTTGTTTAGGATGGCCATACCATTTCTCAAAAGAGGGTTCAGCATTGCCAAACCTCACCTAAAATCGGCCGCCAAAAATATAGTGACAGACGTAGTCTCGAACGCTCTGTCGAGATCAAATAACGACGACTCTAAACCGCAAGGCGGATCAGGCTTGATGGTAATGGCACGAAAGAGTCTATCTAAACCTCCGGGTATAAGGAGGCGTGGTCGTACCGTGACAAAAAAGAAGAAAACAGCCCGTTCCTTCAAGAAGTTAGCAGTCGGTAGTAGAAAGCGTAAGAAGTCTGTGAAGCGTAACGTATCAGTTAAGCGAACCATTTTCTAACATGGCCTTACTACACCGCATGTCAGGCGAGTGCATCAAGTCTGAATTGGACCTATTCACGGTCCCGCTAACGCAAACTGTTATTGAGAAAAACAGCTATTTAGAAGTTCCTCCATTATCGGCTATATCGGACTCTGCTCCGTTGGAGTTTTTTATCGCCGGAACCGGCGAGGATTATTTGGACCTAAATAACACCTTGGTGTATCTACGGCTTAAAATCACAGCCCCTGATGGCAGCGACCTAGCGGACGACGCAAAGGTCGGTCTAATAAATTACCCCGGAGCAACTATATTTTCGCAAGTCGACGTCAGTCTTGGTGATCGGCTGATATCTCAGAGTTCGAGTACCTATCCATACCGGGCCATAATCGAGAGCCTCATTAATTACGGTAAAGATGCGCTGGAATCACTCTTCTCCGCGGGGCTGTTTTACAAAGATACAGCCGGTCAGATGGACGTGGCGGATCCCGCGGGCGCTAACGCCGGCTTGACAAAAAGAGCTCGATACACAAGCGAAAGCAAGACTGTCGAGCTACTTGCGCCGATTCACAGCGACATTTTCTTTCAAGAAAAATTAATGCTGAACGGCGTTGACATTAAAATTCGCATGATCAGAGGCAAGGATGAATTCTGTCTGATGAAAACTGGTGACCCCGCTTACAAATTAAAAATCATGACTGCGTCACTGTTTGTCAAGAAAGTGTCCGTATCACCATCCGTTAGACTAGGACACGCGCAGGCCTTACTCGGGGCCACGGCCAAGTACCCTATAGACAGGGTATGCCTAAAAAATTTCTCCATACCGGCCGGCAGCCGTGTTTCAAATCAAGAAAATTTGTTTTTAGGAACCCTGCCAAAATCTTTAGTTCTGGCTATGGTTGATAACGATTCATTCACTGGAAACTATGGGAAAAACCCCTTTGCATTTAAACATTATGACTTGGAGTACCTGGCAGTCTACGTCGACGGACAGCAATTCCCTGCAAAGCCGCTGCAACCCGATTTTGCAGCGGGGCTGGCGGTACGTGAATTTTACCAGCTGGCTATGGCAACGGGTAGACATCTTAAAAACCAACCGTTATCTATCGACCGCGATGATTTTCTGAACGGATACGCGCTTTACGCCTTTAACCTCACACCTGATGAAGACTGCGGTCAGCACATCTCCCTCGTCAAGTCGGGTAACATCAGACTCGAAGCCCGTTTCAAAAACCCACTGCCGCGCACTATTAATTTAATAGTTTACGCGGTTTTTGACAGCATCGTGGAGCTCTCTAACCGCAGACAGGTTCTGGTCGATTACTATTGAAATGAACACGGTACAACTCACCGCCGTCATGGAAAAAATCATGTGCAAACCGCATTTTATCGGTGTTCTACCGTGTGATCAACTCCCTACGGTACCGATAACGAACTTACCTGCAATGACGATAATTAATACGGATCCGGCCCACATGCCGGGGGAGCACTGGACCGCTGTTTATTTGGATGAGGACGGACCTAGTTGTTTTTTCGATAGTTATGGCAACCCTCCAGACAGTGATCTCTTTCCACCCACCATCAAAACATTTCTAACAACCAACTCCGCTACCACCCTATATTCAGCCAGACGAGTCCAAGATTTTACATCGGATGCGTGCGGACAGCACTGTGTGTTTTTTCTGTACCACATGGCCAGAGGTGTCGACTATGACAATGTGCTGAGGCTCTACAGCGACGATTATATTAAAAATGATAAAATGGTCAGGCTCTTTGTGAAAAGATTAAGGCCGAATGTTTGTAATGAAAAATTAAGTCTGTGTATTCAATGTGTACAATCTTGTAATACTTCTACGGACTGTGGTTGATTGATCAAATTAACAATGTGATTGTTTAGTATATAAACGAATAAAAAACGCTTAAACGGGGATCTTTTTTCTTGTCTTTTATTTTACATGCAAACATCCGGTACATGAACAGTGCATTTAGTTATGCCAATATTAACAAAATAAAGAAACCTTAAAATTCTAACCACTGTCCACGATCGAAAGAATGCGACTTAAACGATGAATCCTCTGATCGCGGAGACGATGAGTGGGGGAATTTTTTCTTTTTTGGCTTTTTAGCTTGGGGGCCATACTCAGTGCCGTCGGCGCGTGGTTTACTCTTTAAAGAATTAATCGTTTGTCTAACATGATGATTCGGCACTGTAGAAAATGGAATGTTTAATTCCCCAAATGCTTGTAGAAACTTGGTCCATCCTACGGGTCTTTGGTCATCCCGTACCTTGTGCGGAGCAGTGATATTTTTTATCAAATCAAACATGTGTGACCCCGGTATAACTTTACCCTTGAACACAAACTCCCCCGACTCGTTCCAATCGCTGATCTCTTTAGCTTTAGACATTTTGTCTAATATGTAGCGCGTATTTTTCGCGCTCCTTGATGGTACATTCTTCAGAACTTCGGTCGCGACATCTTCCACATTGCCGTTGTGGCCATCGTCGGTAGGACCACGGTCGTCTTTATGGGTGGGCTCGGAATGAGGTAGTGAAAGGGTTAAAACGCTACTCTCACGATTGCCTTGTTTAACGAGTGCCAAAAACCTGCTCAGGGTGTTTGTATAGAGTTTGGCTTTTTCGTATTGATTCAAATCAGACCTCTGTAGAATACTTCTTATGGTTGTATCCAGATCGTTCTCAACGGTCTGTTGAATATTCTCACGAACATTTTCATTTCTCAGCTTTTCCAGTTGGTGTTGAGGCACTAAATACATCTTCTCGGCGTATTCCATCGTCAGCCCTGTCTAGACGCTATTAAGCTTGAAATAAAGGGCACAGCGACACTCAGGAGAGGTAAAAGAAAACCGCCAGTCTGGTTGAAAATGCGCTTCTTGGCAGATATACCAATTTTTTTATTGGTAACAAATTTAATTTCCGATTTCCTCCTCTTCAGTTTTTCGTACTGCTGACGGTTGATAGGAATCGTGCCATAGAGTATGTTAAGAGCGACTTCGCACAATGTTAAAATGAGTTCGTCGGATGCCGATTGTAAAATAAGACGGCGTTGTTTAGGCGTCGATTTATGTAGCAGTTTTAATAGCGGGAGATGTTTACAAAGTCTGGTCGACATAGCGACTGTCACGTCCTTCGTTTTTTCTGGAGATAAACCACTTGGTGGTTGGAAAGCAACCCCGTTCTGAGGCGAAATTGTTCAGGAGTTTTTGCTTTATAGTCTATCATTAGATAGCCGAAAGGTTGACTCATAGCATCTTGATAACACTCCATGAAGTATTTTGCGTTTCCGGGGTACATCTGCCGTCCTAGCACAGCCACTTGATTGGCATCCCGCGGGTTTTTAAACAGAATTAAGTAATTTGTGTTTAAGCTAATGGTCCTGCTGGATTTACCTTGGACAAATAAGTTTTGAGTGATGTATATAACGCTGAGATTGCAGTGGTGCACAAATTGCGTAAAGGCCTTTTCGACAGACTTGTTCCCGCAGGCCACTCCCATCAAATCATCCAAAATGAGTAGGTTGGTTTTACTGACAGGTAGTAAATCATCATCATCCAGACACGGGGGAATTCCTTCCACAAATTTAATGTCATACAATTTAAGTAATTCGTCGTACAATGGTTGCCAGCAATCATACAAAAAAACAATGTTTTCAATTTTTTTAGAAATCAAATTCATGCCATTTTCCAACAGTTTTTTTACAAAATAACTCTTCCCTGAATTTGAAGGTCCACTTATCACACAACTGAATGGGAACTGAAGTCTGAAATCAAAATCAGAAACATCCCGGTACCCTCTGTGCATCGTAGGTTCAGTAGCCATAAGGAAGGGTGGTAAAGTCGGACAGAAGTCTGCGCTTATTATACACCACCTTAAACCTTTTAACGACTGACTTGTTATGCAAAGTGAGTGTCTTTTTATTCCTCACAATGTTTTCAGTGTGAGCTAGGATGTATTGCGTATCATCAGACAAAGTCACATAACCGTCAACCAGACCGATAAGGCTATCCAGACAGATGGCTTGGGAATTTTTAGCGTTCAACGTTATACCCTTAGCTTTCATGCACACTTTACCGTGCGATAACCGTAAGATTTTGGGCCGCTGGAGCAAAACTCTGTGATATAATCACCGTCATCTATCTCATTTGTCAGCTCCCCCAAATAATCACCCAGAGGTGGCTCCCAGTCACCGTCCCTAGACACAAAAATGACGCTGTCTGTGTCGGAGTACAAGAGACGGTCGCCTAGTTTGTCCATGAGTTGGTACAATTCCAACCGAGCGTGCGCGGTTGTAAACGCACCTACAAATACATTAATGTCACGAGTCTCAACAACGTCTCCCTTTTTAGGACGATGTTGGACAAGCGCTACGTCGTCCGAGACAAAAGTGAAATATGTCATGGTCTCGGTTTCGCCAAAAACTATTCTGGTGAAAAGTTCGGGATCGTTCACGAGCGTGGTTTGAGGTAGCCCCTCCCTCATCGAGAACCTCCCCCAAAGGCTGTTTAACAGTAATTTGTTGATGGACCTCTGTGCGGGGTTATGATTGATATGTTCAGGATCAAGTTGTATCCCCTCTTTTTCAAAATAACTCTGAATGTAAGTCTCTTTGTCACTGTCTGTGACAACGTTTGACGGGTACCCCGATGCTTGTTGTTTCAACCGCAAAAACGTCTTTACGTATTCGCTAAACAATGTGTCTGATTGTTGCGGAAAGTGCCATACCTCGTCTATTTTCGCGACGACGTACCCCTTCTCGATGGCTTTTAAAAGTTCGATACTGACCCAACACCCCTCGAGCGCCCTCTCCTCGTCGTTGTGGTCGCAGTTTGTTGTTTGGTTTTGATCGCAAGCGCATGTGCGACATAACGGGAACATCAGTTTACCGTTGCATCTGTAAGGGAGAACAGGATGCAATAATTTGCGCGGAGGGTAGACGGTAGCTTTTATTAAACCGTAATAATTTTCGATAGGTTCAAAATCTTTGAAAATGATTTGAGGATGACCGATCGGATAGCTTTTTCTAGCCTGACAAAACGGGTATAAACTGGTAAAATCCAAGTAACTTATTTTCTCAGTTTCACGCGTTTTGTGGTAGAGTTTATATGCGTTCGTACGTCCGCCGAACAACGCCTCTCGCGGCTTCAACCTCTCTGGGGCGGAATAAGTGCTCATAAATTCCATCACAGCAGGGTCAGTCTTTTTCATCCTGTCCCATTCACATTCCCAGATCACTTCCATCTGTAAACCGTATGCGTTCTGCAGAATTTCAACCTTGTCGTCAAACTGACTCCTGAGAACCCCATAGGTTACACCCGACAGGGGGTGTCTCTGATGAGGTTCAAAGCGACACGAATGTCCATGGTAAAAACATCCGTTGTATTCCAACCCATGCCTAGTCCCATTTTGCTCAAAGTAGCCGTCTAAAAAATAACGACCGACCGACACTTCGCCATGGTTTAAAGCATGATGAATGTCGACGTTTCGAGTCTTTTTTACAAACTCTAACCATTCGATCGATGCGCTCGAGTACGTCTTACTCTGTTGAACGTATGCATTGTTATGCGTCAGAGCCAGCGTATCTTTTTCGAGATAGTGTGTTTTGAAGACTCCCATACTACAGCTTGCTAACGTCGTGAATCCAAATGGATCGAGCTTGGTGCACTCTATGAATGCCTCGCGGTATTTCATACACCCTTCGCGCAGCAAAACGACGTCATTCACGCCGTAATCGTACAACTCGTTCTTAAAGTTAAACACTTTATCAGTAGTTGTGCCGTACCACGCGTCAAACTTTGCCTGATCCTTATCGGACATGTTATCGTAGTTGTAGTACTTCTTGTCAGGGTAGGGGCCGACATAACTCTCATTTTCGACTCTGTTGAAAAGATGTGGGAAGTAGCCTTTTTCTACGGTGCTCAGGTTTAACGCAGAAGGCATCTTTGAGAGGGCCATTGGGATAAATGCATAGCTGTCAATATACCGCTGGTCAAAAGCGTCATCATACATGAAGATTAATTTACATCCCTGCATTATGACGTCGAGCTTAAGACCCGCTTTGCAAAAATACTCCAGAATTAGAAAGGAGTCGAATCTAGACGCGTAATGGGCAATGAAACAGTACCCTTTATATCTGGGTTGCCTGAATCGGGTGATTAGCTTCGCGATGCAGTCGACGCCGTCGGCTACAAATCTCTTTCCGTTAAAAGTGATTGCACAAACAAAATTGGCGACGTGTTTCCCATTTTCATAACGAGTTTCAAAATCGTAGAAAATGCAATTTGTGGAGGGTTGCTTGGGTGTAAGAGGCTGTATGAAACAGTTATGTACGCCGAGAGGTTGAAGAACTTCGTGACAATGTACACATCGATGAGGGGCGCATTCGTGCGGTTTTCTAGCAACAGTGTATCGCCTGTTGCATAGTTTGCAATATTTTATAACATCGCACGGAGGATTACCTCCATCTGGGGTAGGTTTTTTATGCATTTCGTAGCAGTAAGCGGAGTTACAGAAACGCAGGCAATCGGGACAGTGCACCGGTTTTTTAGGGAATCTGTGACATTCGGGGTCATGACACATGTTACATACGTAGTTACAATGATGATCTCTGCGATTTGTGTAACCTTTATAACAAAATTCACACACGTAATCAGCGCCTATGAATGCCGTCAAATTCAGTATCATGTAGTAATGAGCGTCATGCAGATAGAGGCATACTGTTTTAGGATGAGGTTCATCCTGATTTTTGAATGTTTCTATCGTACCGGCGGTCGGTCTGTAAAAAACGACGATTTTGATACCTAACAGGGTTTCGAACGACGCTATGTTGTCCAGTCCAATTTTATTGTGGATGGAGAACCCCGCATTGTTGTGGATAATGGTCGCCATTCTTTCTAGTTCGCTCTCGGGTAAGTGGGGGTTGAGAAAATGAGCGAGACAGATGGAGAAACATAGATTATTCGAGATGTTTAACGGGCAGAATAACGACATTTTTTTACGCTTAATCACCTCGTGACAAGCCAAATCGGTGAGTTTGCGCCGTACCCGACCACCGCCTTGTCTGTTAATGGCTATGTTCGCATCAATCTCGACCGAGTCATCCGTCAATATCTGGTCGTCACTCTGTAAAACTTTTTCAAATTGATCCAGAAACATACCGACGTCATAATTACTCCCTGATGTTAAAACAGTATTAATGGGAGTTCTCAAAGAAGGAGCGGACATGGATAAATTGATAACACACCCGTCTCCACCAATATCTCGCGCAAACGTCACTATATCGCTGAAGGTATTGTGTAAAAAATTATGATATGAGGCTAAATCATTAGAGTTGATTTCTCTCAGATTCATCGTCCTACGCAATTGTACGCTGTTGAAGCGTGGTCTTGGTAAAACATGATATCTGTTTACGGAACCACCGTGTCTAATCAGTGCGTCAATGTCGGGACGTTGTGTCTGAGGTCTATCGGTAATACTACTGGACGGGAGTTCAACAGCCTGATTACCTGTTGGGCGAGCTGAGTTGTCAGACGTTGGCTGATCAGAATTTTCGGTACCGGTAGGGGTAGCATCACCGATAGATGATGGAGGGATATTGCCGCCGCTATCTGTGGAGAGTGTAGGATCATTACATTTTGAGCCATTATTTAGACCGGCACCATCTTGTACATTGGGTATGGAGTTGTCATTTAATAAACTCTGTAATCGATCACACAGGTCAACGGTGTGTGATTGTGCTACAAACATTTCTAAATCATCCAAATTATAAGAACGTTGTAACGAAACATCATTTAAAGACATTTCTACAGATTCTGGATACATATTTAACATCTGTCGTAATCTATCACACCTTTGGTCAGAGTTATCAGTATGCAAGTCAAGCTCACGCTGTAACAGCTCTGTGAGAGAATGGTCTGGTTGACAGGAATGCATTTTGTCTCCACAAAAACATTTCTCATCGGCCATTTTAATATTTATTTTGTTCAAAAACAGTAACGGTATCAAAACGGTTTGCTACAAAATATAAAAACATTCAGACGGAAATTTTAAAATTCATAACAGGTGAAAGAATATACAAATCATAGTGTAATAAAACAGACAAACATTCAATTGTGAAAATGTCTGATTTCTTGTACATCTCTGTGAGTTGCACATAGAAGATCCACCATCAGTCTTTTCTCTCTCAGATTTTCATTACCGTTAGATAGTACACACCCGAACCCTCTCTCATTCATTGTCATCTGCTCATTTAAAAGGCGGATAATATCATCCAAACGAGTTTCAATTCCATCCATACGCGTGTGTATTGCCAACACTTCGGTAAGGGTATGATTGAGCGTTGCTTCAATGCGCTCACTGCGCTGGTGACCTCGAGATGAACTATTGCTCGAAGCCACTGACACGTTGCCGTCTTCTCCTTCTTCTTCTTGATCTTCTTGGTCTTGTTCTACTGGTTCTTCTTGTGATGGATACGGGGTTTGGCCGCCTCTCGTTGGTGTGTCATCTTCGCTTGCCCATGACGCCTGGTCCCAAGCATTTAGCTGTGAATCAGACCATCTTAGTACACTCGCTGACGTTTGTCTTTCTGTAAAAAATAGCAGATAACGTCAAGATTTTCACCTATACTTCATATTTTCAGGATTATTTCACTCAATGAACCTAAAATAATGAATAATGTTCTTTACCGTCATTTACCGTGGGTATATGTATCCCCATAGGGCTGACGACACCAATGATTCTTTTCTTTGCGGGTGGTTCGTAGTCATCACCCTGAAGATCTTCATCTGAAGTAAGGTGTATTGTGTCTGCGTTAGATATTACATCGTCATTGTTTCTTGATGATGGCGTTATAGGCGGGGTGCCATTTCTTAATACAATCTCACTGGGGGTGGCGCCCTGGTCCTGCCTTTCGGCCCCTCCTTGCTCTTGTGTGAGATCTATAAAGCCTGGTTGTGTGACTAGCTGGATTAATTCTAAATTAAAACAAAACATATTATCACATATTTCAAAATAGATATGGAAATTTGACATGCTGATTTGACATAA